>NC_091153.1:44384456-44411956 GCF_040958095.1 Procambarus clarkii | reverse complement strand
CCCGAGCAAATGTAATGGACGAGAAGGAAGTGAATGAAGGGAATGGGGAAAGGAGTCAAGAATGGGGGATAGGGAGGAGAAATGAAAGGGAGCAGTACTTGGGTCAAAGATCAGTCGTATGCCTCGAAATATTTCATGTCAAATGTTTATGAAATTATGCATGGAGCATAATTTCAAAATTATTTCAAAATTATCAAAATTATGGAGCTTTTGACGTATTGCCTTCACCTTGGGCTGAATATATATGTTATCATTCTGTTTTCTTTTTGACGTAGTAAAGATGTAAGACGTAAGTTTTGTTTACTTTAAGACGTCGTATAGACGCATGTCGTACTTCTGGGATGAGTTAAGATTGTACGTGTAAAAGATCTGCTCTGTAATCTTTCTCTTAACCACAGATGTAATATTGAAAAGATGATTTTTAAACGCTGTATTCTATTTAAATAATATTTTCAACCATTTATCTCCCACCAGAGACCGGAGGGAATTCTCTAGGTAGGATACTAGATAACGATACTAGATAATCTCTACGTAGGATACTAGATAACGATACTAGATAATCTCTAGATAGGATACTAGATAGAGATACTAGATAATCTCTTGGTAGGATCTTTACTGCTGTTCACCTAGTAGCAAATAGATACCTAGGAGTTAGCTGCCACAGGCAGCATCCTGGGGATGTGTGTGTGTTTTAGAAAGAGAAAAATATTTAGATATAATAGAGGAAAAATAGGTCAGCAGACAGTGCATTAGATAACCGAAAGTTAGAAAGGCTGGGCCCAAGAGCTAACAGCTCGATCCTGCAGGGTTTTCTGAATATATGTGAGGAATCAACCTGAGGTTGGGGCTCGAACGTGTTAATGTTTTCAGAAGAGTTAACGGGGTGAGAATAGCTTGAGCTACCTCATCCCTTTGTGTGTATTTTACCTCAATAAACTTATTTCAATTCAATTCAATTCAGAAGAAAACATTGAGAAGTTAATGAGAAGTATAAAAATCGAGGAAACCTGCACTAAGTTACAGGAACACCTTGACAAATGGAAGGAGGCAAACACATGGTTTCTAGAATTCATTCCAAACAAGAGCAAGGAAATGAAGATGGGAGAAGGATAAGGGAAACCGGGAGGAATCTACACCGCAATGGGAACCCTAGAGTAGAGAGAAATATGAGGAGACATGATCACACTATACAAGATACTGATGGGAATAGACAAGGTGGTCAAGGACAGTCTACTACATTCAAAGTTGAACCTGGAAACGTAAATAAGTCGAAATAATATTAGGAAATAATCGTATATTATACGATTATAATATTAATATTATTTTCTATTTTCTATTAATATTTTATTTTCTAATAATAATATTAGAAAATAATCGTTTTTTTCCATCCATAAACGGATGGAAAAAAATAGAATGCATTAAAAGAGGTTGTGGAAGCCACCTCCACACACCACTTCAAACTCCGATTCGGCAAAGATTTCAAACGTCAGGTTAATAAAATTATCCACAACAGATACAATAAGGTTAGCAGGCGGGGCATTAGGAGCTAGATCTGAGTTCACCGTAGTCACTGTTAGATAAGGGAGGGAGTATTGCCTTCCGGTCGGCCGAGCGGACAGCACGCTGGACTTGTGATCCTGTGGTCCTGGGTTCGATCTCAGGCGCCGGCGAGAAACAATGGGCAGAGTTTCTTTCACCCTATGCCCCTGTTACCTAGCAGTAAAATAGGTACCTGGGTGTTAGTCAGCTGTCACGGGCTGCTTCCTGGGGGTGGAGGCCTGGTCGAGGACCGGGCCGCGGGGGACACTAAAGTCCCGAAATCATCTCTAAGATAACCTCAAGATTAGTAAACATACACACAGACACATACTCTCATACACAATACCCCATAAAAGGCTGTTCCATAATTTGGAGAAACAGGCAAGAGTAACTGATAGGATGCTCTAGTGGATAAAGGAGTACCTAAACAAGAGGAAACAGAGAATTACTGCGAGGGTGAGAACTCAGACTGGCGTGATGTCACCAGTGGAGTCCCACAGGGCTCTGTACTCGGACCTATCCTGTTTCTGATAAGCGTAAAATATCGTCCAGAAAGAATAGACTCAGTCCTCTCATTATTTGCTGACGATGCCAAAATTATGACAAGGATTACGACAGAGGACAGCATGAGGCTTCAAGATAACCTGAACAAACTGAAGGAATGGTCCAACAAATGGCTATTGGAGTTTAACCCGTGCAAATGCAATGTAATGAAGATAGGTGTAGGGAGCAGGAGGGGCCAGATACAAGATATAATTTCGGAGATGAAATACTTCAAGAATCATGGAGGGAGAAAGATCTGGAGGTTGATATGTTATTCTCTCTCTCTCTCTCTCTCTCTCTCTCTCTCTCCCTCTCTCTCTCTCTCTCTCTCTCTCTCTCTCTTTCTCTCTCTTTCTCTCTCTCATCTCTCTTTAGTGGGTCAATTTATTCAAGGAACAAATACACGCCAAAAAATATTTTCCCTGTTACTTTATTGCCTCATTCATCTCGCTGAACCCATTATTTCCGCAGTTTTTTATTATCATTGTGTTTGTTACGCTTTTTTTTATTATTTGTGTACTTTTTTTGCCCCGAGTTTTTGTCACGACAAATGGAGCAATTAACATGACTTTGCGCGACTTTACTCCTCGAAAATTTATTGTCCCAATTTTTAGCGTCGCATATATAAAATAGGATTTAAAATAGGAGGATTTATGGGTTGATATCGTAGTTGGTCGTAGCTGTTGCTTTTGGAACTATTTTCAGCTCTGATGTAGGTTATCTTGAGGTTATCTTGAGATCATTTCGGGGCTTGGCGTCCCTGCGGCCCGGTCCTCGATCAGGCCTGCTTTTTGTTACACATCCCCAGGAAGCAGCCCGTAGCAGCTGTCTAACTCCCTGGTAGCTATTTACAGCTAGGTGAACAGATGCATTACGGTGAAAGAAACTCTGTTCATTTCTTTCCGCCTCCACCGGGGATCGAACCCGGAATCTCAGGACTACGAATCCCGAGCGCTGTTCACTCAGCTGTCAGGACCCCCAAAACAGGTTTTGCTATATGTTTTCTACATTTGCGATATATGGATAGTTATGAATAGATATATATCTGGATATTGTTTAAATGTCTGTTGACAATCTCAATTGTCTTAGAAGCTATCTTGTCATGTCTAATCACCTGATTGTGCTTGCTGGGGGGGGGGGGATTGAGGTTCGGCTATTGGGTCCCGCCTCTCTTAATTAACTGCTGTACAAGTTCCTGAGGCTGTTGGAGTCAGCCTCCACCACATCACTGCCTACTATATTTCATTTGTAACTACTCTGACACTGAAAATGTTTTTTTTAATGTCTCTGTGGTTCATTTGGGTACTCAGTTTCCACCTGTGTCCCCGTGTTCGTGTCCCACCCGTGTTAGTCTTCATGTACCCTGTTGATTCCCCCCTCTGAGAACTTTGTATGTTGTAATTATGTCTCACCTAATTTTCCTATGTGTATGTTTTCTCACCTAGTTGTGCTTGCGGGGGATGAGTTCTGGCTCTTTGGTCCCGCCTCTCAACTGTTAATCAACAACTGGTGTACAGATTCCTGAGCCTACTGGGCTCTATCATATCTACATTTGAAATTGTGTATGGAGTCAGCCTCCACCACATCACTGCCTAATGCATGTACTCACCTAGTTGTACTCACCTAGTTGTGTTTGCGGGGGTTGAGCTCTGGCTCTTTGGTCCCGCCTCTCAACCGTCAATCAACAGGTGTACAGATTCCTGAGCCTATCGGGCTCTGTCATATCTACACTTGAAACTGTGTATGGAGTGAGCCTCCACCACATCACCCCCTAATGCATTCCATTTGTCAACCACTCTGACACTAAAAAAGTTCTTTCTAATATCTCTGTGGCTCATTTGGGCACTCAGTTTCCACCTGTGTCCCCTTGTGCGTGTTCCCCTTGTGTTAAATAGACTGTCTTTATCTACCCTATCAATCCCCTTCAGAATCTTGAATGTGGTGATCATGTCCCCCCTAACTCTTCTGTCTTCCAGCGAAGTGAGGTTTAATTCCCGTAGTCTCTCCTCGTAGCTCATACCTCTCAGCTCGGGTACTAGTCTGGTGGCAAACCTTTGAACCTTTTCCAGTTTAGTCTTATCCTTGACTAGATATGGACTCCATGCTGGGGCTGCATACTCCAGGATTGGCCTGACATATGTGGTATACAAAGTTCTGAATGATTCTTTACACAAGTTTCTGAATGCCGTTCGTATGTTGGCCAGCCTGGCATATGCCGCTGATGTTATCCGCTTGATATGTGCTGCAGGAGACAGGTCTGGCGTGATATCAACCCCCAAGTCTTTTTCCTTCTCTGACTCCTGAAGAATTTCCTCTCCCAGATGATACCTTGTATCTGGCCTCCTGCTCCCTACACCTATCTTCATTACATTACATTTGGTTGGGTTAAACTCTAACAACCATTTGTTCGACCATTCCTTCAGCTTGTCTAGGTCTTCTTGAAGCCTCAAACAGTCCTCTTCTGTTTTAATCCTTCTCATAATTTTAGCATCGTCCGCAAACATTGAGAGAAATGAATCGATACCCTCCGGGAGATCATTTACATATATCAGAAACAAGATAGGACCGAGTACAGAGCCCTGTGGGACTCCACTGGTGACTTCACGCCAATCGGATGTGTATGTGTATGTGTGTGTGTGTGTGTGTGTGTGTGTGTGTGTGTGTGTGTGTGTGTGTGTGTGTGTTTGTCTTACCTTGGCAGATATTTGAAGTGGCAAAAAAAATATAAAAAATCTTTAATTGGCTGGTCGGCTAATACTGTGATCTCCTTCTTGAAGCATCTTTCCTTCTCTCTATCTCTTATCTCGTTCTCTACGTAGTGGCTTACCGCTTATCCTCCTTATTCTCTTACTCAACCTTCTATTCTTAGTAATGTTGTGTCCCGTTTTTGGTTCCTTCCTCGCTCTATTTCTCTTCTTCCATATCCCAATTCTTCTACTTCCCAATTCCAAAATTCTCTTTTACTAATACACACAAAAATCACAATAAAATTGACCATGTCGCGGCTCAGTCGACTAAGGCGCGTCTGGGATCCTCCTAGACGTAAGTTCGAGCCCTCATCACGGCCCCTGTAGATTTATTCCCTTTTTCTACTTTGTTAGACAAAAAAGTAAATACTCACCCTACTCTTTCTCCCTTTCTCCTCCATTCTTCCCTTTTCCGTCTTCCCACCAATTGGCACACAAGAAATGGCTGTCTCCCCTATTTAATGATACGATCAAACGACCCTAAAAGATGGACGATAGTTCGAATCACAGTTTGCTTCGGGAGGAGTGGGTCAAGCTTGGGGATTGGGTGGGGAATGGGGGTGAGGGATTATGGGGGGGGGGGGAAGTGGGGAGGATTAGATGGATGGGGAAAGGGTGAGAATTATGGAACGAGGCCATTGAGGAAGGGAATGAGGGGGTAGTTCGGTGCATGAGGGAAGAATGAGTGTTTTGTGAAGTGGAAGTCAAATTCTGATTGGAATAATGAGGATTGTTGAGTGTGAAGGGTTGATGTGATTGTTAACCATACCACACACTAAAAAGTGAAGGGACGACGACGTTTCGGTCCATCCTGGATGATTCTCAAGTCGATTGCGATTCACAATCGATCTCGATATCATTCACAATCGACTTGAGAATGGTCCAGGACGGACCGAAACGTCGTCGTCCCTTCACTTTCTAGTGTGTGGTCTGGTCAACATATTTCAGCCACGTTATTGTGACTCCTCGCCTGCATATGGATGCGTTTGTCTGTGAACTCCCAGAACTCCATCAAGCAGGTATCTGCGAGGGTAGATACTGATGTAGATATCTGTGGGAATAGATCTTTGTAAGATACTGAAGTAGATGATAGATTTATTAGGCAAATATCCTATTTGGATATATATATATATATATATATATATATATATATATATATATATATATATATATATATATATATATATATATACATATATATATATATATAGACCTTTTGCAGTTACCTTCATCCTTATGTTCTTAAATGGGGGAAAGGGGAGGGGACCTTTCGACAAGCCGCCGACTTCCTGTCCTCGTCGAGGCCACTGACAGGGTGACAGTGCATGACAGGGTGACTTGTCTGAATGACAGATGTAGTGAAGAGAAGTTATAATGTGACTGGACGGATAACTGTGTAATTGAGTAACTGTGCTAGTTGTAGGAGTGACTGTAGGGAGGGGGCAGATACGGTGAGTTACGGTGTAGGATACAGATATGACTGTGTAGTGGAGTTAAGAAGTATAGGATGAACTGTATGAGTGGAGGGAGACTGTAATGAAGTAGTGACTGTATGAAGTGGAGGGAGACTGTATGAAGTAGTGACTGTATGAGATAGGAAAGAAGATGCCAATACTATGAGTGAGGGAGCTTTAACTGGTCCAATCACCGACTGACTGGTCCTATCAACGACTGACACAATGACTGACAGAAATACACTATAACAATAAACAGCTAAAAATCCCCCCCCCCCCCCCCAGAATAAGTCATCGACATTAACAAATGAACAACGCCTGAGAAAACGAAGAAGATACAGGTAGAGAATATGAAAGAGGAAGAAGAGGACTCTGAGGAGGAAGAGAAGGAACAGGAGGAAGTAGGACAGAGACGGAGGAAAGGGTCCTAAAGGGAAAGGGAGGAGGCAGGACCCCCCTCCCCCTCCTCCCTTAGCCCCTGTGGATCCTCCTGTGTGTAAAAGAGGTTATGCTCTCTGCGTTCACTCAAAAGGAGACGCCAAATATAAATTCAGATTTGCGGTGGACGATATTTCAATACCTTTTTCTCCTTTTTCTGGCGTTTCTATACAGAGTCTGAGCTGAGTTTCTGGGCCACAATCATCCGAAACTTTATCCATTCCTGTCACACCGTTCACTGTATTCTATGTATGATTTACTTATAATTTAGCGTTTAATGCTAAATTATATGTATTTGAATGTGACAGAAAGGGTGAGAGCAATGATGTTATGGTGGATCTTCTACACTTTTTTGTTCTTCACTTCAGAAGGATTTTGAAAAATTAAGTCTCCAAAGTTCAATGTACTTGGTCTGACGCTAGGAGAGGCGTTTCGTCGACTCTTGTTAACATAACTCAAAGGCAGAGTTTCAGTGGTTACAAAGTGGTTGATTGATGAAGATAAAGCCACCCAAGAGGTGGCACGGGCATGAATAGCCCGTAATTACAAAAGTGTTTTTGCTGCTGGCTATATAACCAAGGATGAGGTGAAGGTGAAGTACCTCTTCTTCCCTCTTCCACACTTCTCTTTTCCTTGTCCTTCCTCTCCTCTCGCCCACATATCACTGTCTCCTCTCCCATTCTCTCCATCAATTTTTACCTCTCCCTCCCCACTCCACCAAACTTCTAAAAAATACCAATTCCCCAATTTCAGACTAAAGGAAAATCGTGGGGGTCGCTATAGCAGCCCATATTTCTTAAAATGTGGCACTAGGGCATGACCCCCAACTGACCTATGACACTCCCCTCATTGGGTGAGACTATCCACAAACATCTGACTTCCTACTTTGAACAGATATTCTCTTTTATATAGATTAAGATTTTTTTTTTTAAGAAATTGGGTTATAAAGTGTCGAAATGCACCGTGATGGGAAAGAATGCACTTTGTTTCTCTTTTGAATTATGGCAACACTGTTCGCAGAATTGGTATTGGCAGAGACCATTACTCCCGTTCACAGCACTTTTACTGCTTCATACTCACAGCAATTTAATCTCCGAAAAGAATTATAGTGCAATACTCCCGAGAGAAAGCATTAAATAAATTCTATTACGTGCCATTAACCCGCCGGAGTAAACATTATCTATGATATTTTTCCATTATTTACTAGTTGGAAACCTCGCCGTGACGTCACCGGAACTCGCCTGACGTCACAGAGCGTCGATCGCATCTAGTAGAAAGAGTGGTGACAGAGAACTATTATTTAGAGCGCTATTGATCCAAGGGTTATATCAGCATGCCTGGAAGTGTGTGTATGTGATATATCTCTTGTCATACCTGAGTGTTGTGGTGCTGGTGGTGCAGTATGTTGCGTTTATCGGGTATCCTCATAGACTTTTTTGGCCGGATGGAAAATGAAACTGCCAAGTGATATTTATGAGGAGCCGGGTTGTTGGGGGATGTGAAAGAGCCTTGGTTATAAATATTATTAGGAACATTAAATGTTCAGGAGGACGTTCGAGTTTGTATTACGAAGACCGTGAGAAGGAACAAATTTATTTGATCGCTTTGGCTGTTCGAAAGTGTGTCGGTTGGAGGGTAGGGGTGGGGTATCGAACGTCTGGCTGTCACGCCGGCTACTAGTGCACCTTTTTTGTCCAAATCTATCTATCTATCCACCCACCTGTCTATCTATCCACCCACCTGTCTATCTATCCACCCACCTGTCTATCTATCCACCCACCTGTCTATCTATCCAACCACTTGCATATATGTTGAACGCCTAGCGTGAAGACAGACGGACACATACATAATGCCTAACAGAACCTAACTTACGCCTAAATATACACAAATAATAATAATAATATTTCAAATAATAACAATCTCTCATCTATACATATGTATACGAAAAAGTCTTCCCCTGATATAGCGTAATAATACAATCATTTATGCTAATAATATCTCATCAATGTTAATCCGATCTTCACCTTACAATCCTCCTTAGATGCTGGAAGGAGGGAAGGAAGGAGGTAGGGAGGGCAACATGAAGGATATATCCTAGGTGGCCAATCACACTCTCGGGATATTAATGTGCCGAGTTATAATTGGGTAATTAAATCGTGGCCTGATTCAGCAGCAGTGCTCAAACGTCACCTTCCAGGCGGCTATTAATTACTGGAGGGCGGTGAGGTGTTTGCTCCCCGTGGTTATGGCTCCTGAGAGGGGAAGTGTTTGATGGCTGAGCGTCTTGTGTTGTGGGTGCTAACTCCTGCTTGTTCATGAAATTGACCCAGGTGGGGAATCATGAAAACATTGACCTGATAATAGAATTATTTATCTCTCTCGCTCTCTGTTTTATTTCTTCCATAAAATTACACCACGCACACACACACACACACACACACACACACACACACACACACACACACACACACACACACACACACACACACACACAGAGGCTCCGTAACGAAGCTCATCTCCGCTGGGAAATTATCAACCCACCAGACTATCAAAGGAAAACAAGAAAATTCACGATTCTCAATTTTCTCCCAATTTTGCCGGCTCAAGTGTCAAAAAATCTGAATAACATTGTTAGGTGTGGCTGGTGAGGTACAGAGGGGAGACTAAGGGAAGCTGAGATAGATTGGAGGCGAAGAGGAAGGAGAGAGAGAGAGAGAGAGAGAGAGAGAGAGAGAGAGAGAGAGAGAGAGAGAGAGAGAGAGAGAGAGAGAGAGAGAGAGAGACAGAGAGAGACAGAGACAGAGACATAGAGGTCGAGCCGGGATTCGAGGTATAGGTTTGGGAAGGATGGTTGAAAAAAATGCATATAGAAGGGTTAGATGACGAGATGAGACAGATGAAGGGAGAGTGTAGATAGGTTTGTCAGACTCGTGAGTGAAGGAGAACAGAAAGAATTAGATTGGAAAAGGGTGAGACAGAGAGAGAGAGAAAGAAAGACTTCTCTTTATACATATTTCTGAAACCACATGTACACATCCAAATGAACTTCTTGGTTGAGCTTTAGCTCCTTGGCCCCGTCTAGCAAGTCACTATCTGCCTATTGAAATTGTATTATGAAAAACAAGATAATCTAAAACCTTCTCCTGAAACTATGAAGTTAAGGATAACTTCTTCACCATACCATTCAACTCATTCCATTTGCACTAAAGAAGTACTTATTTGCATTCCTGAAGCCAATCTGAGTTTGCAAGTGTACTCGTATGTGTGTTCCACCAGCAGGTGTTCCACCAGCAGGTGTTCCACCAGCAGGTGTTCCACCAGCAAGTGTTCCACCACCAAGTGTTCCACCACCAAGTGTTCCACCAGCAGGTGTTCCACCAGCAAGTGTTCCACCAGCAAGTGTTCCACCAGCAAGTGTTCCACCACCAGGTGTTCCACCAGCAAGTGTTCCACCACCAGGTGTTCCACCACCAAGTGTTCCACCAGCAAGTGTTCCACCAGCAAGTGTTCCACCAGCAGGTGTTCCACCAGCAAGTGTTCCACCACCAGGTGTTCCACCAGCAAGTATTCCACCAGCAAGTGTTCCACCAGCAGGTGTTCCACCAGCAGGTGTTCCACCAGCAGGTGTTCCACCAGCAAGTGTTCCACCAGCAGGTGTTCCACCAGCAAGTGTTCCACCAGCAAGTGTTCCACCAGCAGGTGTTCCACCAGCATGTGTTCCACCAGCAAGTGTTCCACCAGCAAGTGTTCCACCAGCAGGTGTTCCACCAGCAAGTGTTCCACCAGCAAGTGTTCCACCAGCAGGTGTTCCACCAGCAGGTGTTCCACCAGCAAGTGTTCCGCCAGCAGGTGTTCCACCAGCAAGTGTTCCACCAGCAAGTGTTCCACCAGCAAGTGTTCCACCACCAGGTGTTCCACCAGCAAGTGTTCCACCACCAGGTGTTCCACCACCAAGTGTTCCACCAGCAAGTGTTCCACCAGCAAGTGTTCCACCACCAGGTGTTCCACCAGCAAGTGTTCCACCACCAGGTGTTCCACCAGCAAGTATTCCACCAGCAAGTGTTCCACCAGCAGGTGTTCCACCAGCAAGTGTTCCACCAGCAGGTGTTCCACCAGCAGGTGTTCCACCAGCAAGTGTTCCACCAGCAGGTGTTCCACCAGCAGGTGTTCCACCAGCAAGTATTCCACCAGCAGGTGTTCCACCAGCAAGTGTTCCACCAGCAAGTATTCCACCAGCAAGTGTTCCACCAGCAGGTGTTCCACCAGCAAGTGTTCCACCAGCAAGTGTTCCACCACCAGGTGTTCCACCAGCAAGTGTTCCACCACCAGGTGTTCCACCACCAAGTGTTCCACCAGCAAGTGTTCCACCAGCAAGTGTTCCACCACCAGGTGTTCCACCAGCAAGTGTTCCACCACCAGGTGTTCCACCAGCAAGTATTCCACCAGCAAGTGTTCCACCAGCAGGTGTTCCACCAGCAGGTGTTCCACCAGCAGGTGTTCCACCAGCAAGTGTTCCACCAGCAAGTGTTCCACCAGCAAGTGTTCCACCAGCAAGTGTTCCACCAGCAGGTGTTCCACCAGCATGTGTTCCACCAGCAAGTGTTCCACCAGCAGGTGTTCCACCAGCAAGTGTTCCACCAGCAAGTGTTCCACCAGCAGGTGTTCCACCAGCAGGTGTTCCACCAGCAGGTGTTCCACCAGCAAGTGTTCCGCCAGCAGGTGTTCCACCAGCAAGTGTTCCACCAGCAAGTGTTCCACCAGCAGGTGTTCCACCAGCAAGTGTTCCACCAGCAGGTGTTCCACCAGCAAGTGTTCCACCAGCAGGTGTTCCACCAGCAGGTGTTCCACCAGCAAGTATTCCACCAGCAGGTGTTCCACCAGCAAGTGTTCCACCAGCAAGTATTCCACCAGCAAGTGTTCCACCAGCAGGTGTTCCACCAGCAGGTGTTCCACCAGCAAGTGTTCCACCAGCAGGTGTTCCACCAGCAAGTATTCCACCAGCAAGTGTTCCACCAGCAAGTGTTCCACCAGCAGGTGTTCCACCAGCAGGTGTTCCACCAGCAAGTGTTCCACCAGCAGGTGTTCCAAAAGGGGTTCCACCAGCAAGTGTTCCACCAGCAAGTGCTCCACCAGCAAGTGTTCCACCAGCAGGTGTTCCACCAGGTGTTCCACCAGCAAGTGTTCCACCAGCAAGTGTTCCACCAGCAGGTGTTCCACCAGCAAGTGTTCCACCAGCAAGTGTTCCACCAGCAGGTGTTCCACCAGCAAGTGTTCCACCAGCAGGTGTTCCACCAGCAAGTGTTCCACCAGCAGGTGTTCCAAAAGGGGTTCCACCAGCAAGTGTTCCACCAGCAAGTGTTCCACCAGCAAGTGTTCCACCAAGTGTTCCACCAGCAGGTGTTCCCCCAGCAAGTGTTCCACCAGCAGGTGTTCCACCAGCAAGTGTTCCACCAGCAGGTGTTCCACCAACAAGTGTTCCACCACCAAGTGTTCCACCAGCAAGTGTTCCACCAGGTGTTCCACCAGCAAGTGTTCCACCAGCAAGGTGTTCCACCAGCAGGTGTTCCACCAGCAAGTGTTCCACCAGCAGGTGTTCCACCAGCAAGTGTTCCACGAGGCTCCAGAGTGTAAACAACGCACTTCACGAGTAGTGAACACAGACGGGCCAGACTCAGGCCCGAGTGTATGCTAATGAGTGAATGGATTGACGGCTCCAGAGCTGCGCTTTCTCGGCATATAGCGAGAACAACATGTTGTGCTCTCCCTTGGCCCAAGTTAAGATAACAACGGTTTGCATGTGTAGACGCACACACGCGCGCGCACACATATATCTCTTTATATCATATATATCACAGTTTCAAATGTAGATATGATAGAGCTCAGTAGGCTCAGATATCTGTACATCAGTTGATTGATGGTTGAGAGGCGGGACCAAAGAGCCAGAGCTCAACCCCTTACAAGCTCAACTTGGTGAGTACACACACATACACAGCAATTCAAGATTCGCAGTTCACAAACCTGATTTAGATTCCCTCCCGAAACAAATGGGCAGTTTTTTTCCGTCTGATGCATCTGTTTACCCATCGGGGAGTTAGACAGGTGATGTAAGCTGCCTTTCACCACCTTCCTTGACCTTCAACACCTTCTCTACTCTTCACCACCAAAAAAAATCCAAAGCGGTTGGGCACTACCCTGATCCTCCCCAACTCCTCCCCCCCCCCCCACCTTTTTTATCCCAATCTTAACTCAAGATTTCCTACGTCCTTACCCAATCTCCCCTACCCCGGCTTAGTACCTCTATGGGACCTGGATTGGTATTCTTAGTAAAGTCTAAGTCTGGTACCTAGCAAGACTGAAAATTGGAATAATTGGATAATTCATGTTAAAGGGGAGGAGAGGATAATGGGCTCGAACCCGAGCCACTTATGAAACTCCTCGAAGAACTACCAGTCGCCTTGCAAAGTTTACTGAGGCTAACCCTAAGCATTTGGCCTTCACCTTCGTTCATACAGATTTTCTCTTATAGTTATATTATATATATATATATATATATATATATATATATATATATATATATATATATATATATATTATATATATATATATATATATATATATATATATATATATATATATATATATATAGCGGCTGCTCGTGGGCATTATAGAGGTCATTTACTGTGAGCCAAACTCATAATTAAACTAATTCTTTTCAATTAGAAAAGTTTAAGTAACTCTGTAAAGTGGGAGAAAGTTTTTCACTTATGGGAGGAACAGTTTGCAAGTGACCTCGTGACTGGAATGAGAAGGCGGACAGAGACAAACTTGGCTGAGAAGGCCAGGAGAAAGGAACGGAATTAAGGGATTAAAAACAAATGGAAGAGATGGGAGAAAGGGAATAGGAAATGGCAAGTGAAAGGAGAGAGAAAGCAAGAGATATGATAAAAAAAAACAAAGGGAAAAATTCCAATGAAAGCCACAGGCAAAGATGTCTATTGTGTTTGAAGTCTATTACAGGTGACCCAAGTCTATTTCACAACTTGGGTCACCTATAGTTAAGTGTTTTAAGTAACCCTCTGCGCAACATATAGGAAATCAGATCTGTATATATTGACCATATACGTATATATATTGACCATATATGTATATATGGTCAATATATAATTACACTTGACCTGCTAGTTATAACAGGTCAGGTGTGTGATACACAGCCACTGTTACACCTGGCTTTTGAGGTCACTCGAAATATATGACGCTATTGGGATTTATATTTTGCTGTCTTCTACAACTCAAGGCGCTCAGTCCAAAATTCTCACTTTTTTTCCTGTCTTCTTCAACGACCTCGCTAAGGAAAGGGGACAGGAACTATTATGAGAAAGCGCCAAGCCATTACGACTAAATAGCACTTGGAAGGGGTCAGGATAAGGATTTGGGATGGGACGGGGGGAAGGGAATGGTGCTCAACAACTTGGACGGTCGAGGATTGAACGCCGACCTGCACGAAGTGCAGCCAAAGTGATTGGGTAACATCTTCACCAAGTATACAATCATTAATTCCTCGATTGGCCAATCATTCCTCTTCACAATACACATATGCGAACCATCAAATGTTCTGATATTTCTACTTCACTATTTTGATAGTGCCAAATAGTTTCACTTCACTATTTGGATAGTGCCAAATAGTTCCACTTCACTATTTGGATAGTGCCAAATAGTTCCACCTCACTATTTAGATCCACTTCCACCTTAATGTATACATTAAATACTAATTAAATATTCTAAATAATACTAAATAATTAAATATTAATACTAATAATTAAATATTAATACTTAATAAATAAAAATTATATACATTAAATATTCCACCCAATAGTTCCACTTCCCCTTAATGTATACATTATATATAATATGAACCCCTACAGTCCCCCTTATAATAAAGAAATTACAAGGGTCGAGCTTTAAATTAAACGATGGTTAAAAAAATATCTTCTAGCTTGGTATACGAGTCAAGTAATTATCATTCTTAATCCTTTGAAGATTACTACTTGTAAAGTAATGAGAGGGACAGAGAGCAATAATAAAGGGGGATGGGAAGAGTAGAGAGCACGAAACGAGGAGTAACTGGGAAAAATTGTTACAATCTGAGGTGAAAACAATATCGAGAAAGATTAATAATACCGAAAAATGCTACACAGTAATAACTTTGAATTGATATGAAATAGAGAAATATTAATATGATTGAAGACTTCTCCAGCGGGCACGGGCGCGCACACACATGAACACACGCACACACACGCACACACACGCACACACACACACACACACACGCACACACACACACGCACACACACACACACACACAGTAGAGAAACAAATGCAATTTCCAAGTCAAATATGTATACACATTCATGTCAATTCCCAGTACAGGTGTGTGTCTGTATTGGTGAGGAGCACCTCCTCTCTTACACACCTGACCTCTCTCTCTCTCTCTCTCTCTCTGGTGAGAGAGAGAGAGACAGCAAGATGCAGATAGAGAGAGCAACAGAGAGAGCATACCGAAGTATGATAAAGGGACAGAGAAGCAGAGAGAGAGAGAGAGAGAGAGAGAGAGAGAGAGAGAGAGAGAGAGAGAGAGAGAGAGAGAGAGAGAGATAAAAGGACAGAGAAACAGAGTGAAAAAAACAAAGCACAGAAATCAGACACAGAAACAGAGATACAGAGATAAAGATGGAAAAACAATTGACTTCTGGCGTGTATACCTTCCTCTCCCCCCTCCCCCCTCCCCCCCTTCCCCTCACCCCCATATCCCCAACCACACACCCCCAAGTCCCCACCCCTGACAAAAAAAAATGTCATTTTCTCTCTAACTTTCCAATCAAGGACGCCCCACTCTTTCCTGAGCTATGGAATATTGTTATGTTCACCGCCTTCCTGTGTGTGTACAGCCAGCATCTAAGGCAGCAGCAGAGAACTTGATCTCCTCCTCAATCTCCACTATTTCTCCTTGTCCTCCTCAACCTCTATTGCTTCTACTGTATAGTTGAGGTAGATATACTACGTCCATCTTTTAACTCTCAATTCCCACTATTCTTCCTCTTCTCCTTTGTTCTAGTTCTCTTGTTGCTCCTTATTCTCCTGCTACGTCTCTTCCTTGTGTCTCTTATTATGTGTCTATAAGAAGAGACATAAGATATCTTGTTTAGCTTCATTAAATAATCTTACCTGTGGCAGGTGGTTACCGTTACCTGTGGCAGGTGGCTACCGTTACCTGTGGCAGGTGGCTACCTTTACCTGTGGCAGGTGGCTACCGTTACATGTGGCAGGTGGCTACCGTTACCTGTGGCAGGTGGTTACCGTTACCTGTGGCAGGTGGCTACCTTTACCTGTGGCAGGTGGCTACCGTCACCTGTGGCAGGTGGTTACCGTTACCTGTGGCAGGTGGCTACCTTTACCTGTGGCAGGTGGTTACCGTTACCTGTGGCAGGTGGCTACCGTTACCTGTGGCAGGTGGTTACCGTTACCTGTGGCAGGTGGCTACCTTTACCTGTGGCAGGTGGTTACCGTTACCTGTGGCAGGTGGCTACCTTTACCTGTGTCAGGTGGCTACCGTTACCTGTGGCAGGTGGCTACCGTTACCTGTGGCAGATGGCTACCGTTACCTGTGGCAGGTGGCTACCGTTACCTGTGGCAGGTGGCTACCGTTACCTGTGGCAGGTGGCTACCGTTACCTGTGGCAGGTGGCTACCGTTACCTGTGGCAGATGGCTACCGTTACCTGTGGCAGGTGGCTATCGTTACCTGTGGCAGGTGGCATTCTGTATTTCTTTGCTAACTCTTACTTCTTTGAGGTATATCTAGTTTCATAAATGTTCACCTATGTCCTTTTTTCGTGTCATCCAATTACTTGGAACAGGTAACTCTCTAAACTGTATGTGGGGCCTAAGTATTTTGTAGGTGGAGAATATGTCTCCTGTGACCTCTCTTTTTAAGGTAAATTTACACTGCTTTCAACTGTCTTATTATTTAAGATTGGTTGGACTTCACAAGTGGAGGGAGAGGGGGTCCAATTTGAGTGCTTCATATTCTAGAAGTGGTCTGACGTAGGTTCTGAATACTGACTCGATGGTGAGTCTGTTCTAGTTTTCCAACATTTTTCATATGTTTGCAGTTTTGCATAAATGATATTATAACATTTGTTGATATATTTCCGGAGGTGTTTCCTGTTAGTCAGGTTCCCACTAAGTGTGTGTGTGTGTGTGTGTGTGTGTGTGTGTGTGTGTGTGTGTGTGTGTGTGTGTGTGTGTGTGTGTGTGTGTGTGTACTCGCCTATTTATGTTTGCAGGGATTTGCTTTGGCTCTTTGGTGTGTGTGTGTGTGTGTGTACTCGACTAGTTGTGCTTGCAGTAGGGATGAGGGTTGAGCTTCGGCTCTTTAGTCCCGCCTCTCAGTTGTCAATTAACTGGTGAATAGGTTCCCCAAACTAGTGGGCCCCATCAATAGCTTTCGGTTCGAGCGGAATCTATAAGGGATGGCCTTCATTTTAAGGACCTCCACAACTTATAGGTTAGAGTTTGGGTCATTAACCAGGACCAGTCTCGCTCTACTGAATTCCCCGGCAACCTGCTACCAACTGGAGCACGGTTGACATAGGCATCGACATCACCTCACATGCACCAGTCAGGCTCTCACACTGCTGGACATTAATTACGTTTATATAGTATAGTTCCTTTAGTACAGACTGCAGTGTTAACGCCACCTTTCCCTTACGAGACTATTACATCTATGAAAGATGTAACTAAATTAGATAGATGACATGATCACGACATGGAAGATTCTTGAAAATGAAATGATCTCAACATGAAAGATTCTTGAAAATACAAAAATACTATGATTGTGTGGAAATTAGAAACATATCTCAGCCATGGGGATGTAATGTGACCCCTCATAAGAAAAGTAGAAAGATGAAAGAAGCTTGAAAGGGAAAAGAGATAAGTCTTACTAATCAACTGAACCTGCTAAAGGGTTTTTTGTCATTGCAATGGGGACTACATTTTTTACCTGATCAACCAGGCTGTGACTCATACGTCAGGCTGCGAGCAGCCGCGTCCAACAGCCTGGTTGATCAGTCCAGCAACCAGGAGGCCTGGTCGACGACCGGGCCGCGGGGACACTAAGCCCCGGAAGCACCTCAAGGTAACCTCAAGGTAAGGTACAGTGATTACAAGATGGGGGGGGGTTGCAGAAGGTAAGCTCGTAGATCAACCTCGTGTACGGGATTACAAATAAATAACTTAAACTAAGCCACAGGAGGAACAGGAAGAACGCGTCGACTGCATATTCCAAGGCTTCCACAACACCTCCGTTGCAGTATCCCTTCATTAAGGCAAATTGCAGCAGGGTGAAGTGACTTAGTAACATAAAATATGGCTTGAAAGACATTGTTTTTTGGCTTAAAAACCTTAAAGCTTAGATGTCTTAAAAGACATTATGAATAACATTTCTGATTAAATAGACTCAAACAAGTCAATGTTTACCGATGATGAGAAAATAATTACAAAAATAAGGACATGGAAACACTGAAAAAAACACTTGAAATTTTCAACATAAAATAAGATTATTCCCATAAGTTGGATTAGGGCATGACTATACCAAAGGAAACAGAGAGTTAGTATAAATGGGGTCAAGTCAGAGTGGGAAAATGTTGTTAATGAAGTGCCTCAAGGCTCTGTCCTGGGACCTCTGTTATTTATAATATATATAAATGATTTAGATTCAGGTTTGAGCAGCAATATTTGCAGATTTGCCGATGATACAAAAATCGGGAGGGAAATAAACACGGAAAAAGATTCACTATCACTTCAAGACGATCTAAATAGGGTTTTGAATTGGTCAAAAGATTGGCAGATGCAGTTTAATGCTGATAAATGTCAAGTTTTGAGGCAAGGTAGTGATGATAGAGTTACAAGATACGAGCTAGATGGTGTTGAGATTGCGAAGTCGGATTGCGAAAGGGATCTGGGAGTTATGATTAGTAAGAATTTAAAACTAAAGGATCAATGCATGAATGTTCGAAATAAGACAAATAGGACACTGGGATTTATTAATCGAAGCGTTAGTAACAAGACACCTGGTGTGGTTCTTCAGCTATATCTAGCTCTGGTTAGGCCCCATTTAGGTTATGCAGTTCAGTTTTGGTCGCCGTACTATAGAATGGATATAAATTCCCTAGAACGCGTCCAGCGTAGGATGACAAAGTTAATCCCTCCAAATTAGAAACCTATCATATGAAGAAAGATTAACATAGCTTAAATTACATTCACCGGAAAGGCGAAGAGTTAGTCGTAACATGATAGAAGTGTACAAGTTGATGAATGGACATAACAAAGGGGATATTACTAGGGTACTCAAAGTATCAACACAAGACAGAACACGAAACAGTGGGTATAAACTGGATAAGTTTAGATTTAGGAAAGGATATGTAGGGAAATAGAATTGATCGCATTGAAGCTGAGAGACTCATATAGAACCCAAGAGAGACAGAGAGCAAAAGGCCATAAGTGAAAATGATAGGAACCCGGCCGGGGGGTGGGGGGGGGGGATAAGGAGGAAGGGTGCCCAACCACTTGGACGGTCGGGGATTGAACGCCGACCTGCATGAAGCGAGACCGTCGTTCTACCGTCCAGTCCAAGTGGCTGAGGTGTGTTTTAGCAAACGATCGACGACTACTCCATTAACCGGCAATAATATCCTAGATGACATAAAATTAGTCAAGTGGCTGTCAAAGCCGGGAGTTCCATCTTGACTAATATTTGTCATCTAGGATATTAATATCAGGGTAACGGGACTAGTCAGTGGCTTATTAAAAATTACCAGATCAGAGGCTTGCTAGAAGTTACCGGATCAGAAGCTTACCAAGAGTCAAGATGAAACTTCTCGGTTCAGGGACGTATGGGACAGTGTCCCTCATGGACTGGGACGGCCAGCCAGCAGCGCTGAAAGTAGCAAAATCTTCAGAGTTTTCAGCAGTGTTTAAAAGCGAAGGCAACGTGCTCTCGTTACTGAATGGTGCAGGAGGCGCCCCTTTGTTGTTGCATAGGTCAGTGAATCCACCATCACTTGTGACCACCTATAAAGGCAACCAGACCCTACAAGACGTCTTGAGACGTCCCAAATATGACCTTCTCGAGTTAGGACTTGAGGTTGGCATAAAGTTACAAGAGGTTCACGAGGCGGGTATAGTACACAATGATATCAAATGTGATAACGTCATGATCCAAGGTCCGCCCCACAACCCACAGGTTAGTATAATTGATTATGGCTTGGCCTCCAGAAACAACGTGAAAATTTTTCTTGAAGGGGACCCGACTATCAATACTATATATGCCCCCGAGGTCCTTCAGAAGAAGGCGAGCACTTTTGCCTCAGACGTCTACTCTTATGGGAGGCTAATGCTGGTGATAAAGAAGCGGTTGCCCAAGCATCACCCGGAACTAGATAAGTTGCTTCGGGAAGCAACAAACAAGATCCCAAGGCGGCGCCCAACCCTTCCTATCTTTCTTCGGCGTTTACGCGAAGTCATAAGCAAAATCTCACCGAATACGAAAAGTTCCTGTAAAAAGCAGGACACCAGAGCAATCTCCGACAGTTTGAACGCCAAGAAACTGCGAGAGCGCCGGACAAAGCGCATTCGGAGCCCATCTCCAAACATGTCCGCTCAGCGCGGCATGAAACTGCGCAAACGACCTAAAACGCGCCATCAGACCCCAGCCAAATAGGATAAAAATTTACAACGCGGTAAAAAGAAAAAGCCAAAAAATGCCCTGAGAAACCGAACCCAAGTCTTAGAGGCTACACGAACCTTAGTCAGCTGTAAGACTAAAGGACTCGGGACATTTGTTAAATAAATTGTTCCTATAATTTTTTCAGTGTTTAAATTCAAATTTAGTCTGTTAAATAATTAGTCAAAAATATGAAAAACTTGTTTTATTTGTTTTAAAATATAGCACCATTTTCTATTGCTATAAAATTTGTAAATAAATATAAAAATAAAGTAAATGAATTAACATAGAAAATGTGTATTATTTTCAATAGCCTGCATATTAACTGGAATACAACTTTTGAGGCAGAAATGACATTTGTAAACGGAGAAGAAAAACTGAGGTTCAGAACTCTTCAACGAACTGATTACTAATTAACGTAGACAAAGTTCCTGTTTAAAGCCAGGAAGGGAAGAACAAAGGGGGGGGGGGTTAAAGATGGAATATAGACACATGAACAAGTTCCAGAGCTGCGGGCTCACCATAGCCCGTGCTACTTGGAACTTTATGTTCCAGGTAGCGAATCTTTAACAACTGAGTAGAACAGGTTAGACATAATAGTTGTTGAAGCTGGCACGATTGACAATGTTATGTGTAAATATGATGAGAAATTAGTCATTGTATTAATCATAAAACTATCGATCATGGCGCCTAGATCGATCATGCCAGAACATCTTGGTGAACATCCACAAACTACTAAACTAGGTAATTAATGATTAAAATGACTTATGAAAATCCATTTTTTACAAAAATGATTAAAAATATTTTATTTTAAAAGTTAAAATCAATTATCAAAAAGGCACCAAATATTGGGTTTGTGACGACAATTTTCCGATGTTGTTATTATTCAATAATAATTTATAGAGCGTTGACAATTCTGTGTTTTAAGTGTTGAACAATTCTAGTGTTAAAGGTTTATGGTAACTAGATTATGACGCCGATAGCACTTTGTACGGAGTTCACACTGTTCAAAGTAGACGTTCCTTGGATTAGGACTTTGATACCGCTGTTTAAGGACGCTCACTATGTTCAAAGTAGTTCCCAGGATTAGGTTTTTTATAGCGCTGTTCACTATGCTCAAAGTAGTTATCTCGATTGGGGCTCAGAAAATGCTGTTTAGGGTGTTCACTCTGCTTCATGTCGTGTTCAAAATTCACTTCTTAAATCGTTCATTCTATTTCCATTGGTACCAGTTCCGGACAACCTTCCCTGAAGCGCTGACAAGTACCTAAGTACCGAGAAGTACTGGTTTCACCGGTACCAGAAATACCTTAGCGAGGTTGGAGTGAGGAGGAATGCTGTGGTAATGGTCAGAGGCGGTGACTAGTCCGGCTGTGATGGCTGGCAGCTGGCAACACTCTTGGGACATACCCCGGGCCCAAGATAACAGTACGACGTTATCGTTTAACCCAAATGGAATTTGGGTTATCTTGCCAGCTCATTGAGAGAGCGGGGAAGAGATTGGCGAGGAGAGAGAGAGAGAGAGAGAGAGAGAGAGAGAGAGAGAGAGAGAGAGAGAGAGAGAGAGAGAGAGAGAGAGAGAGAGAGAGGGCAGAGAGAGAGAGAGAGAAATCGTGGACATCTTCAAGAGAAAACTAGATAGTTGTCTTCAAGGAGTGCCGGACAAACCGGGCTGTGGTGGGTACGTGGGCCTGCGGACCGCTCCAAGCAACAGCCTGGTGGACCAAACTCTCACATGTCAGCCCCGAATTCATCTCAAGATAACCTCAAGATACGTATTTTGGTCGAATTTATTGCCAGAAAAGTACAAAGAGAGAGAGAGAGAGAGAGAGAGAGAGAGAGAGAGAGAAGATGAAAGAGAGAGAAGGTAAGAGAGAAGGCGAGAGAAATGTGTAGTAAATAGTTAATAAGAAGATATGGAAAGTCAATGATATCACCGGATGAAAGAGGAGAAACAGATAAGGTCAGGAGTCAATACTTTAGACAATAGCTAGTCAAAGCCGTGGTCCAAGAGCTAACATCTCTCTCTCTCTCTCTTGCAGCCACAAATAATAACACACATATACACACACAGATCCAAGAGTTCAAGAACCAAGAGGCAATGCTCGATCCTGCAGGCACAAATAGTTGCGTACACACACACACACACACACACACACACACACACACACACACACACACACACAAAATCATCTTAAGTGCATCCCCCCCCCCCTCCACCTTGCAATTTTCATTACTGAAATAAACTCGGGCAAATTTCTCACGTACATTTGTATTCCAACAACAACCTGATGAAACATTCTTCTAAGATTAATTCTTTGTTTTCTACATCAACCTCTAAACTAAGAACCCCATAATAGCAATGACTCTATGCTCACTACATAGAATAAAGGGTTCAGAATCTCTTTAAAATGTATACCATCTCACATAAATATAATGACATACTTTGCAGCCAAATTATCACGTAACAAGGTTTAAGATCAACTATGTCTTAGGTTTAATGGGAGAGAAATTACTGACTACAATAGGCCTGAAAGCACCAGTATGAAATGCTATGATTTCTTTAGGTCCGAAACCTATGTTTATGGGGCAGCACAAAATATCCACCAGTCTGTGCGACACAGTGGTTGCCAGGATCAGGTTGGGTTACTGTTACCTGTGGCAGGTGGCTACCGTTACCTGTGGCAGGTGGCTACCGTTATCTGTGGCAGGTGGCTACCGTTACCTGTGGCAGGTGGCTACCGTTACCTGTGGCAGGTGGCTACCGTTACCTGTGGCAGGTGGCTACCGTTACCTGTGGCAGGTGGCTACCGTTACCTGTGGCAGGTGGCTACCGTTACCTGTGGCAGGTGGCTACCGTTACCTGTGGCAGGTGGCTACCGTTACCTGTGGCAGGTGGCTACCGTTATCTGTGGCAGGTGGCTACCGTTACCTGTGGCAGCTGGCTACCGTTACCTGTGGCAGGTGGCTACCGTTACCTGTGGCAGGTGGCTACCGTTACCTGTGGCAGGTGGCTACCGTTACCTGTGGCAGGTGGCTACCGTTACCTGTGGCAGGTGGCTACCGTTACCTGTGGCAGGTGGCTACCGTTACCCGTGGCAGGTGGCTACCGTTACCTGTGGCAGGTGGCTACCGTTACCTGTGGCAGGTGGCTACCGTTACCTGTGGCAGGTGGCTACCGTTATCTGTGGCAGGTGGCTACCGTTACCTGTGGCAGCTGGCTACCGTTACCTGTGGTAGGTGGCAACCGTTACCTGTGGCAGGTGGCTACCGTTATCTGTGGCAGGTGGCTACCGTTACCTGTGGCACCTGGCTACCGTTACCTGTGGCAGGTGGCTACCGTTACCTGTGGCAGGTGGCTACCGTTACCTGTGGCAGGTGGCTACCGTTACCTGTGGCAGGTGGCTACCGTTACCTGTGGCAGGTGGCTACCGTTACCTGTGGCCGGTGGCTACCGTTACCTGTGGCAGGTGCCTACCGTTACCTGTGGCAGGTGGCTACCGTTACCTGTGGCAGGTGGCTACCGTTACCTGTGGCAGGTGGCTACCGTTACCTGTGGCAGGTGGCTACCGTTACCTGTGGCAGGTGCCTACCAATACCTGTGGCAGGTGGCTACCGTTACCTGTGGCAGGTGCCTACAAATACCTGTGGCAGGTGGCTACCGTTACCTGTGGCAGGTGGCTACCGTTACCTGTGGCAGGTGGCTACCGTTACCTGTGGCAGGTGCCTACCAATACCTGTGGCAGGTGGCTACCGTTACCTGTGGCAGGTGCCTACAAATTCCTGTGGCAGGTGGCTACCGTTACCTGTGGCAGGTGGCTACCGTTACCTGTGGCCGGTGGCTACCGTTACCTGTGGCAGGTGGCTACCGTTACCTGTGGCAGGTGGCTACCGTTACCTGTGGCAGGTGGCTACCGTTACCTGTGGCAGGTGCCTACCAATACCTGTGGCAGGTGGCTACCGTTACCTGTGGCAGGTGGCTACCGTTACCTGTGGCAGGTGGCTACAGGTGACGAATCTCCCAATCCTGAGCACTCCAGGAGCAAACTCTGAATAGGAACCATCCCGTGAAATTTGGGATTTGTTTCAATATCTCTTGTCTAGCTCTTGACACACACTATGTAACTCCTCATAGGAAATACATAGCGTGTCTTAAGGAATACATACTATACACTATGTACATAGTCTATGGTAACTGTAAATATATATACATATATATATATATATATATATATATATATATATATATATATATATATATATATATACATATATATATATATATATATATATATATATATATATATATATATATATATATATATATATATATATATATATATATAATATATATAATAATATATATATATGTCGTACCTAGTAGCCAGAACGCACTTCTCAGCCTACTATGCAAGGCCCGATTTGCCTAATAAGCCAAGTTTTCCTGAATTAATTTATTTTCTCTAATTTTTTTCTTATGAAATGATAAAGCTACCCATTTCATTATGTATGAGGTCAATTTTTTTTATTGGAGTTCAAATTAACGTAGATATATGACCGAACCTAACCAACCCTACCTAACCTAACCTAACCTATCTTTATAGGTGAGGTTAGGTTAGGTAGCCGAAAAAGTTAGGTTAGGTTAGGTAGGTTAGGTAGTCGAAAAAACATTAATTCATGAAAACTTGGCTTAATAGGCAAATCGGGCCTTGCATAGTAGGCTGAGAAGTGCGTTCTGGCTACTAGGTACGACATATTATATATATATATATATATATATATATATATATATATATATATATATATATATATATATATATATATATATATATATATATATATATCACTGGTGTTTTCCCCAGAGACAAGCTGTGTCACCAAACACTCACAGTCTTATATATGACGAAGAACTAATCAATTCGCGTCGTTTAGAGAAAAAATATTTGTACGTTCGTTCTTGGGTCCGGGTGAAATGTTACGTAGGAAACAGTTCAGATGAGAAAGGTGAGAAGGAAGAGGAAGCCAGAGAGAAGAGGAAGATTCTCTCTCTCTCTTTCTTTCTCTCTTTCTTTATGTATCTCTGTTACTATATCTCTCCCTCTCTTCTGTAACTTAACTATTCTCAAAATATAATCAAACAAATGGTAACAATATATTGAACAATGAATATATGTGAAAGTCAAATGTAGTGAATATTAACATCAATCAAATATGAGAACAATTATAATCATGATTTTTTCCCTACTGTCCAGAACAGAAAATAGGGAATAAGACATGTTGATAAACAGGAAAATATAGACAAGACACAATAAATTGGACGAGACACAAGATCCTCAAAGATCCATACACGTGACACAGAAAATCAGGTTCAAATGGGTCAAATACTCCCGGGATTCAAACTATTTGGAGGGTTGTCAAGGAGATTGGAGTAGGGGGGTATTTGACCCTATTTCCACTCACAAAATAGGTATGTGAGCAATTCGGTTGTTTTGGTTGGCATTTGGGCACATACCCTGGGTCTGTAGCCATGTTACATATACCGGTTGTATGCCCCATAGATGGCTATGGTGTCCACTACCATTCACAGTATGGGAATGTATTCCCACTTCTCATTCCCATGTGAGTCCTCACCTCACATGTTTGATTAAAGCACACATTTCTAGTGTGTAGATTAATACACATATTTGTAGTGTGTAGATTAATACACATATTTGTAGTGCGTAGATTAATACACATATTTGTAGTGTGTAGATTAATACACATATTTGTAGTGTGTAGATTAATACACATATTTGTAGTGTGTAGATTAATACACATATTTGTAGTGTGTAGATTAATAGTAATAAAAAGCAACTCTTCAATGATACTGTAATCTCCAATATAAAAATTATTTCCGGTATTAACAAATAACCTGCCCCAATATATATAATAATACATTGCAAAAACATAGATTTTGCAATGCAAAAATGGTGTTACAAGCTGTCATTATGATTATAAGGTGTACAGGCCACGATGTAAGTGTTAATGTGAACAATTAAACTGAGGTTTTATTGAAATCCGGACCATGACGGCTGAGTGGACAGCGCTCGGGATTCATAATCCTAAGGTTCCGGGTACGACCCCCGCCGGAGGACGGTAACAAATGGGCAGAGTTTCTTTCAACATGATGCTCCTGGTTACCTAGCAGTAAATAGGTACCTGGGAGTTAGACAGCTGTCACGGGCTGCTTCCAGGGGGTGTGTAATAAAAAGGAGGCCTGGTCGAGGACCGGGCCGGGAGGACGCTAAGCCCCGATATCATCTCAAGATAACCTCAAGATAACCTTAATGATGGTCTCACCTAGTACACCTGTGTGACATATGTGTACTCACCTATTTGTACTCACCTAGTTGTGCTTGCGGGGGTTGAGCTCCGGCTCTTGTTCCCGCGTCTCAACTGTCATTCAACTGGTGTACAGATTCCTGAGCCTACTGGGCTCTGTCATATATACATTTGAAACTGTGTATGGAGTCAGCCACCACCACATCACTGCCTAATGCATTCCACCTGTTAACTACTCTGACACTTTTTTTTTTTTTCTACCACAGACGTGGCCACACATTTACAATGCTAACCACCATATATACATTTTCTTCTGTCCTCCATGGACAGGGTTAGAGATGTGTTAAACATATAGTTCAAGGGTTTATTGAACAATCAACCACAGAAGGTGATTCGGTGCTTTTAAAATGCTAAGCTAACCTACATACGTAAATACATAGATACACAGATTTACGTATGCCCTATATAAAGTGTTAGATGTGTCTTTTACATAGTGTCATTAATGTACATTCACAAAGGTGAAATGTAATTCTGATCTGAAAAAGTTCTTTCTAACGTCCCTGTGGCTCATGTGGGTACTCAGTCTCCACCTGTGTCCCCTTGTTCGCGTACCACCAGTGTTAAACAGTTTGTGTGTGTGTGTGTGTGTGTGTGTGTGTGTGTGTGTGTGTGTGTGTGTG
>NC_091153.1:44354456-44379456 GCF_040958095.1 Procambarus clarkii | reverse complement strand
ATTTCGAAACTGAAAAACACGAAATATATATATATTTTTTTACAAAATTTGCTTCGTTACTCCATTGCGTTAACAGAGACTTTGTGACCCCGTGGGAGCTTTCAAATTAACATGCCAAACTGTTCAATCACCCAGCTTCAGAGGATAACAGGGAGATAACAGAGGGATAGCAGAGGATAGCAGAAGGAGGGGGGGATAGCAGAGTATTTTCATCTGAATCTGACAACGACTAGAAATGTTTATGCATTTAGAATTATTTTAAATACACAATGTTGGTTCATCTTATGATGTATGTACTCACCTATTCACCAAAAGGGGCCTGCAGGATCGAGCTCCGGCTCTTGGTCCTGTGTGTGTGTTTGTATTACCTAATAACTAGTAATTTAACAAACCGAATTTATTAAAAAAATATATGTTTCGAAAATTGTATCATGTGCTTCAATAGACATATTAATTATAAAATATGATTTGAATAATTTTTGCCGGAGCCAAAACTAATTAGGCAACAACCTGGACTTAATATATCTATTATTTAAAAAAAACTCTGCCTAATGGACCTAAATTAAAACATTAATAATTGTTATTAATTAAAAAAATATGCACAATATATTATAGCGTACAGCAGATGGTCAAATGATGAGTGAATGACAGTTCTAGGATTAACAGCAGATGGTCAAATGATGAGTGAATGACAGTTCTAGGATTACAGCAGATGGTCAAATGATGAGTGAATGACAGTTCTTGGATTACAGCAGATGGTCAAATGATGAGTGAATGACAGTTCTAGGATTAACAGCAGATGGTCAAATGATGAGTGAATGACAGTTCTAGGATTAACAACCTAAATTTGCAACAGCTTATAGATGCTCTCAAGAATCAGTTGAAGGTGCAACATTCATCCTTGATATCTGCGTCTAGTCTTTCTCTATATATTATTCAAGATATTATTCATTCAGCTCTGCAATCTTGTATATTATTTTGGGGATATCAAATGAGACGAGATGCAGAGGTTCTCATCTAGCAGGATGCTTGGTTACATATTATATATATATATTATATATATATATATATATATATATATATATATATATATATATATATATATATATATATATATATATATATGCAATTGGCGATCACAAAACACTGATCATTTTATGCGGAAAATCCACAGAGAAATATGAAATGAGGTGAACGTTTCGGCTTTGTTAAAGCCTTTGTCAACACCAGACTGACTCATGTCTGACTCATGTCTGACTCATGTCAACACCAGTCAGTCTGGTGTTGACAAAGGCTTTAACAAAGCCGAAACGTTCACCTCATTTCATATTTCTCTGTGGATTTTCCATATATATATATATATATATATATATATATATATATATATATATATATATATATGTTTCATTGAATATGACCGCATATTCTGTATTTATTATTTTCTGGTTTAGGGCTTCTATCCCTCTAACTATTTTCTTAGCATCAGGGCTTAATTGGAATAGGAGTTCTCCAAAACTCATTTTCGTACTTTTAAGGTGAAGAAAAGAAGTGATTTACTATAGAGTGTATTACACTTATTTGTATAATTTGCACGACGTTTCGAACCTCCATGGTTCATTCTCAAGTGAACAATCTTACAATACTAGTTGATTTTATACCCGCATTAGGTCAGGTGATAATACAATGAAGGTGAAAAACATGGGGGGGATACATAAGGGATAAACATAGGGGCTGCAGAAGGCTTATTGGCCCATACGAGGCATCTCCTATCTAAACACAAAGATTAATCCAGTGTAATTGGCCTGTTATGTTGGACATTGTCTTCTGTGTTGGCATCGATATGTTCTTGTCTTGTCCTTACTCTCATGGTGGGTAGAGTAAATAGTTCCGTGATTTGGGTGTTCATGGTAGGTCGCTCTATTCTTATGTGAATTGCCTCAAGAATTTGTAATCTTCTTGAATCTTGGGTTTTGTCTATTATGCAAGTATTCTTGTTCAACATTTCTCTTGTTAGAGTAATGTCATGGGCTTGTCTCATGTGATTCCTAGGGGCACCAGATTGAAGATGGCATGTCAAACGCCTCGTCAGCTTGGTCGACGTCATACCTATGTACTTACATTGAAGGTTACATCCTTCGTGGGGGCAAGTGTACATGTATACAACGCTTGACTGCTGTAGAGGGTTCTCCGTCGGCTTCGGGCTGTTTTTGATAAGGAGTTCGGAAGTCTTCTTGGTTTTGTAGAATATTATCAGGTTTATGTTTTGGTTAGGAGTAGTGCTTTTTACTCCTTTACGGATTATTTCTTTCATTATTCTTTCCTCTTTTATATGTTCACTGTGCATGGTTGATTTGTAATATAATTTTATTGGGGGTGTTGTGGTTTCTGTTCTAGGTTCTGAATTATACCAACGGTCCAAGTGTCTTCTTATAGCAGCGTTTATTTCCGCGTTGCTATATCCGTTGTTCACCAAAACCTGAGTTACTCTTTCAAACTCTCTACTCACGTTGCTCCATTCAGAGCAGTGGGTAAGCGCTCGACGAATATAAGCATTGAGAACACTGGCTTTGTATCTTTGGGGGCACTCACTTCTACCGTTCAGGCATAATCCTATGTTGGTGGGTTTGGTATATACGTTGGTGCTTAAAGAGGTTCCTGTTTTTGTTATTAGTACATCTAATAACAAAAACAGGAACCTCTTTAAGCACCAACGTATATACCAAACCCACCAACATAGGATTATGCCTGAACGGTAGAAGTGAGTGCCCCCAAAGATACAAAGCCAGTGTTCTCAATGCTTATATTCGTCGAGCGCTTACCCACTGCTCTGAATGGAGCAACGTGAGTAGAGAGTTTGAAAGAGTAACTCAGGTTTTGGTGAACAACGGATATAGCAACGCGGAAATAAACGCTGCTATAAGAAGACACTTGGACCGTTGGTATAATTCAGAACCTAGAACAGAAACCACAACACCCCCAATAAAATTATATTACAAATCAACCATGCACAGTGAACATATAAAAGAGGAAAGAATAATGAAAGAAATAATCCGTAAAGGAGTAAAAAGCACTACTCCTAACCAAAACATAAACCTGATAATATTCTACAAAACCAAGAAGACTTCCGAACTCCTTATCAAAAACAGCCCGAAGCCGACGGAGAACCCTCTACAGCAGTCAAGCGTTGTATACATGTACACTTGCCCCCACGAAGGATGTAACCTTCAATGTAAGTACATAGGTATGACGTCGACCAAGCTGACGAGGCGTTTGACATGCCATCTTCAATCTGGTGCCCCTAGGAATCACATGAGACAAGCCCATGACATTACTCTAACAAGAGAAATGTTGAACAAGAATACTTGCATAATAGACAAAACCCAAGATTCAAGAAGATTACAAATTCTTGAGGCAATTCACATAAGAATAGAGCGACCTACCATGAACACCCAAATCACGGAACTATTTACTCTACCCACCATGAGAGTAAGGACAAGACAAGAACATATCGATGCCAACACAGAAGACAATGTCCAACATAACAGGCCAATTACACTGGATTAATCTTTGTGTTTAGATAGGAGATGCCTCGTATGGGCCAATAAGCCTTCTGCAGCCCCTATGTTTATCCCTTATGTATCCCCCCCATGTTTTTCACCTTCATTGTATTATCACCTGACCTAATGCGGGTATAAAATCAACTAGTATTGTAAGATTGTTCACTTGAGAATGAACCATGGAGGTTCGAAACGTCGTGCAAATTATACAAATAAGTGTAATACACTCTATAGTAAATCACTTCTTTTCTTCACCTTAAAAGTACGAAAATGAGTTTTGGAGAACTCCTATTCCAATTAAGCCCTGATGCTAAGAAAATAGTTAGAGGGATAGAAGCCCTAAACCAGAAAATAATAAATACAGAATATGCGGTCATATTCAATGAAACATGTTTGAAAGAAAACCTGCTGCCAGTATACACCAATATATATATATATATATATATATATATATATATATATATATATATATATATATATATATATATATATATATATGTATATACTCCTTAAGCCAACACTTCGAAGCTTTGAATAAGGTATATCTTCTTGAGGTTATCTTGAGATCATTTCGGGGCTTAGCGTCCCCGCGGCCCGGTCCTCTGCCAGGCCTCCTTTTTGTTACCCCCAGGAAGCAGACCGTAGCAGCTGCCTAACTCCCAGGTACCTATTTACTGCTAGGTGAACAGTACATCAAGGGGAAAGAAACTTAGCCTATTCGTTTCCGCCTTCACCGGGGATCGAACCCGGAACCTCAGGACTACGAATCCCGAGCGCTGGCCACTCAGCCGTCAGGCCCCCATTATGAGTTTATCCTCAAGACAACTAAAGTAGTTTAAGTAACTGCAAATCTCCAGGTATCCCATCAGTCTGTTCTCACAAGTGTTCCCAACGTCGTACTAAACTTGGGTTGCTAAACTACCTTATCCTAACCTACCGGAGGTCACACGAACAGAAAACGGGACCTTATGTCCATTTCGAGGCCGCTACCATTTTCTAGTACGTCAGGTTTTGGTCGTAAGTTAACTATACGTCAAAATACGACGTGCTATTAGAAGGACAAGTTGGCCTCATACCGACGGATCTGGAAGACCTAATAATTGGCCATTCAATACTATAATAATAATAATAACTTTATTTAGGTAAAAAATACATACAAAATGAGAATGTATGACTTGATCATACCATCGACTTGAGAATGGTCCAGGACGGACCGAAACGTCATCGTCCCTTCACCTTCTAGTGTGTGGTCTGGTCAACATACTTCAGCCACGTTATTGTGACTCATCGCCTGCATACAAAATGAGTTTCAAGCAGAATATTGGATTTCTAAACAGAGCAAGTTTATACTCTGCCTGAAGCCACTAATACCCACAGTGTTTCTGGCAACAAGTGAGGAAAAAGACTTAAAATCTAAGACTTAAGACTTAAAACTAATGATGGGAGAGAGTGACCAAGTTGCTGGTTACAGAGATCTTGCAGGAAATGCTTAGAATTGAGAGATTCGTGACTCGCAGCCTCCTGCAACAGGTAACTGTATCCAAGACTTGATCCTGTCAATTAGAGTCAAGCATTGTGACGGTGGGTTTGGGTTGGAAAAGTATATAGGAGTCACATCCTATGTAAATCATAATTTTCACTGCAGTGCCTTTCTAGCCATTGTGATTTATCTTCTATCCGAAATCGTCGAATCACTTGGGGTAGAGTGACGGTCTCGCTTCATGCAGGTCGGCGTTCAATCCCCGACCGTCCACCAAGTGGTTGGTCACCATTCCTTTTCCCCCGTCCCATCCCAAATCCTTATCCTGACCCCTTCCAAGTGTTATATAGTTGTAATGGCTTGGTGCTTCCCCCTGGATAATTCCCTCCCTCCTATCTAACCTCAATGTTTGGAACAAAAACAGTTTCAATAACAACAGAACTAAAGTTACAAAGTTCTAATTGTATTTCATCCTTGTTACATTCTTGAAAACTCAAAAGTTCGACAAATATGTTATTTATGCAGACGAGGAGTCACAATAACGTGGCTGAAATATGTTGACCAGACCACACACTAGAAAGTGAAGGGACGACGACGTTTCGGTCCGTCCTGGACCATTCTCAAGTCGATTGTGAGAATCGACTCGAGAATGGTCCAGGACGGACTGAAACGTCGTTGTCTCGTCACTTTCTGGTGTGTGGTCTGGTCAATATATATTATTTAGATATAAACATTAGTTACTCTATGTGATCAAACAGAAAAGACTATATATCCCTAAGAGAGATTTCAAATTAACATCTTTATCTATACAGTATAGCTAAAATCTAGCTATAGTACGTTCAGTATAGCTAAAATCTTTAGCTATACTGAACGTACTTAAGTCTAAAAGTTAACATTCCTCATTTATGACTGAAGCTCTTGATTCGATTTGATTATTTAGTTAATAAACCTGTTATCATAATGTGTTATCTATGTGTAAGCCCCAAGCAAGCTCCAGTGTGATGCTCTATCAACACCCAAGGTGTTGATAGCAGTTACTTGAAGCATTCAAAGCAGAATATAGATACAAACAAAACACAGAATCAGAGAAACATTAGCTATGTCATCTGCTGATTAGTAAGTTAGCAAATCATGAAATCACCAAATCGAAGACTATTGATATGAGTCATTAAGAGAGGGGTAGATAGTGCTTCAGACAATAGCTGTTGGGTAATCCCTCCCTCACTCCCTACCTCTCTCCCTCACTCCCTACCTCTCTCACTCCCTCACTCTCTACCTCCCTCACTCTCTACCTCCCTCACTCCCTACCTCTCTCCCTCACTCTCTACCTCCCTCACTCCCTCACTCTCTACCTCCCTCACTCTCTACCTCCCTCACTCTCTACCTCCCTCACTCCCTACCTACCTCCCTCACTGAGCTCTAGAGGGGTTACTGAACGCACATAATGTCTTTCACTTGCTATGCACTCTGGTCGTCGGACGCACATACCCCCATCCACTCAGGTCGTCGGACCCACATATCCCCCATCCACTCCAATCAACTCCGGACGCCCCGCTCAATATATCAGGATATCGGGGCGTAATTTTGTTGATGGAATGAAGGACAGGCGGAGGGATATCTCATCTATCCACCGCATGAGCTCCTGATCCACATGGCTCGAGGGATTACGTCTAATCCCATGCGTCATGTGGTGCATTATTTTATCCATCGGCTAATACGTTGCGTTTCTTAAGTTCATGTAGCCAACTTTACAGCTGTAACCCGTTAAGTAACGACTCACGAATATCCCCGTTTTCTGTGCATCGGACTCCATTGGTTGGGTAGGTGGCATGGGATCCAACGCTCGGGTGGAGCTGAAAGGTTGGATAGTTTACGGAATGGTGAATCAAAAGAACAGCGCTGATTGGTGGATGGAAGCTGTGGCGCTGAGGTCCAGTGGACGCTTTCGTTAATTGGCTAATTGGGTTTAGTCATTGCGGTGGAGGGCGGGATAGGGGGTGAGAGGGAGATACGCAAGGGGGATAGGGGGGGTTGAGGGATATCCCAGGGAGGGGATAGGGGTGGTTAGGGGGGGGGTTATTGGGGTTGATTGGGATATTTTGTTGACTTCGACAGGGGAAGAGAATCATTTACATACGAACAAGCTCAAATTAAGGAAATGGGTGGACGGGTCTGTAATCATGGGATGGAGGGGTTAGGGGGTCCCCTGGCGAGCGTTATTGGTCCTCTCAAGTGTGTGGGTTAGGGGTGAGGATAGGGGAGAATAGGGGGTTAGTGTGTGTGTGTGTGTGTGTGTGTGTGTGTGTGTGTGTGTGTGTGTGTGTGTGTGTGTGTGTGTGTGTGTGTACCCCTCCCCACTATTCATCTCGGTGCCTAACCCAGGAATTGGGAACAATAAACATTTGCCAGGCTGTGATATGTCTGGTTATATGACCCAGGAATAGTAAGTGGCTGGGTGGGTGAACACACACACACAGGGGAGAGCTTGGGGAGACATGATCACTACCTACAAAATTCAAAGAGGCATCGACAGGGTAGATAAATTGTTTAACACGGGTGGTACGCGAACAAGGGGACACAGGTGGGAACTGAGTACCCAAATGAGCCACAGGGTCGTTAGAAAGAACTTTTCCAGTGTCAGAGTAGTTAACAGATGGAATGCATTAGGAAGTGATGTGGTGGAGTCTGACTCCATACAGTTTCAAGTGTAGATATGATAGAGCCCAGTAGGCTCAGGAACCTGTACACCAGTTGATTGACAGTTGAGAGACGGGACCAAAGAGCCAGAGCTCAAACCCCGCAAACACAACTAGGTTAGTACCCTACACCCCCCCCCCCTTCCCCACCAATTAGACACACCAGCCCATTTACGACTCCGCCAAAATAAAAATGTAGCCTTAGAGAAAATAAAGATAACATCACCTGTCAAAACAAGGCCAATAAAGTTGTAAACACTTTCCCACAACCGCTTATGTTATATAAGATTGTATCAGGCTTATTGTCCTGTCTTATCGCCAGCTGTGATGGGAAGGGAAGGGGAAGGAGGGGGAATGGGTTGGGAAAGGAATGGAAATGGGTGTGACAGAGACAGAGATAGGGAGAGAGAGAGAGAGAGGGAGGGAGAGAGAGAGAGAGAGAGAGAGAGAGAGAGAGAGAGAGAGAGAGAGAGAGAGAGAGAGAGAGAGAGAGAGAGAGAGAGAGAGAGAGAGAGAGAGGGAGATAGACAGAGAGAGAGAGAGAAAGGGAGAGAGAGAGAGGGAGACAGACAGAGAGAGAGAGAGACAAAGGGGGAGAGAGAGAGGGAGACAGAGAGACAGACAGACAGACAGACAGACAGACAGACAGACAGACAGACAGACACAGACGGAGACAGAGACACACACACACAGAGAAAGAGACAGACAGACAGAGAAACAGAGAGAGACAGAGACAGAGAAACAAAGACAGAGATAGACGGGAGTGATTGGTAAGGGGCACCATTACCATTGAATACATTCACCCCCCCCCCCCCCCCGACAGGCTTAGGATAATGTTCCCACATTAGCAACACTGCACCATCCCAGCCTCTCTCCAGCGCTGGCAACACTTTTAATAGGAATCCAAAACAAAAAATTATTTCTTATTTTTCTCACAAATAAAAACACAAATTGCTCACTTGTTTACCTTATTAAGCTGAAACTTGTCCTTCAAGAACATTAAACCACGATTAACGTTAAATAATGTGTCATTAAGTTTAGTTTTTAATTATATATATACTGAGCAGGAATTTTTAATCCTCTTGAGGACTAAAATATGATTAAAAATTAAAAAAAAAAAAAAATATAGGATTAACATAGTATGATAGAATTGATGACTGAGTGACGTCAGTATCTGGCAGTTACGTCAGTATCTGCCGGTGACGTCAGTATCTGCCAGTGACGTCAGTATCTGGCAGTGACGTCAGTATCTGCCAGTGACGTCAGTATCTGCCGGTGACGTCAGTATCTACCAGTGTCGTCAGTATCTGCCAGTGACGTCAGTATCTACCAGTGACGTCAGTATCTACCAGTGACGTCAGTATCTGCCAGTGACGTCAGTATCTGCCAGTGACGTCAGTATCTGGCAGTTACGTCAGTATCTGCCGGTGATGTCAGTATCTACCAGTGACGTCAGTATCTGCCAGTGACGTCAGTATCTGGCAGTGACGTCAGTATCTGGCAGTGACGTCAGTATCTGCCAGTGACGTCAGTATCTGCCAGTGACGTCAGTATCTGGCAGTGACGTCAGTATCTGGCAGTGACGTCAGTATCTGCCAGTGACGTCAGTATCTGCCAGTGACGTCAGTATCTGCCAGTGACGTCAGTATCTGCCAGTGACGTCAGTATCTGGCAGTGACGTCAGTATCTGGCAGTGACGTCAGTATCTGGCAGTGACGTCAGTATCTACCAGTGACGTCAGTATCTGCCAGTGACGTCAGTATCTGCCAGTGACGTCAGTATCTGGCAGTGACGTCAGTATCTGGCAGTGACGTCAGTATCTGCCAGTGACGTCAGTATCTGGCATATAATGGAATATATGCTTTTTTGAAGTTAAACATTCTAGATCTTTGATATAATGCTGGACACGCTAAGGTGCATGGAGCCCCCCCTGGCTGTCTGGGTTCGAATCCTTCAGGGGATGAGAAGTTTCGGTTGCATATTGGCTTGTTGAACCATTCAAGCTTATTTGCATATAATATGTAATGTATGTTTTCAGTAGTTCCATCATTCTCATCTTCGTATGTCTTTAAAGTCTTCATTTTCAAGATATATATATATGAGTTTTTGAGAATCTTTAAAATTCTTTATTTTTGGCCCTATTGTTCTGCAATGGACTCGAATACACGTAACTCTAAACGATTTAAAAAAAAACGCATGTAATCCTTATATTTGTTCCTGGTTCCTCTGAAATCCTAATTGTTACTCGTTGTTTCTCTGTAATCCTAATTGTTATCTCATTGTATTAATCATATTAATCATCTCTTCTGTCTAATCACCTAGAGTGTCAAATCTTGTATCAGTCTCTCCCCCTTCTTGAGGTTATCTTGAGATGATTTCGGGGCTTTAGTGTCCCCGCGGCCCGGTCCTCGACCAGGCCTCCACCCCCAGGAAGCAGCCCGTGACAGCTGACTAACACCCAGGTACCTATTTTACTGCTAGGTAACAGGGGCATAGGGTGAAAGAAACTCTGCCCATTGTTTCTCGCCGGCGCCTGGGATCGAACCCAGGACCACAGAATCATAAGTCCAGCGTGCTGTCCGCTCGGCCGACCGGCTCCCCTTATTCTCTTTTCATCCCAGTCCTGGAAATATGTCTTCCACCCCTCCCTCTCTCCCAAATTATTCTCCCATTTAGCTGTTCCGCTTCGTGCATTATTCCATAGAACCGTCGAGGCAAAGGAAGCAGCCACAGCGGTTCACAGCTGTCGTGGAGAAGCCTGATTGGTCGTTAGCGGAGAAGCCTGATTGGTCGTTAGCGACAGTCTGGTGTTGACACGTCGCTGTAACGAGTCTGTCCTGGAGGTGAAGAAAATATTAAGTCATAATATTGTCCCTTATGTACATGAGCTTGAAATGCGAACACTCTCAATGACGTTATCAAGACATACAGTTTGATAACGGTTGTTTGTGGACCTTGATAACGGTTGTTTGTGGACCTTGATAACGGTCGTTTGTGGACCTTGATAACGGTCGTTTGTGGACCTTGATAACGGTCGTTTTTGGACCTCGATAACGGTCGATTTTGGACCTCGATAACGGTTGTTTTTGGACCTCGATAACGGTCGTTTGTAGACCTTGATAACGGTTGTTTGTGGACCTTGATAACGGTTGTTTGTGGGTCTTGATAACGGTTGTTTGTGGACCTTGATAACGGTCGTTTGTGGACCTTGATAACGGTTGTTTGTGGACCTTGATAACGGTTGTTTGTGGACCTCGATAACGGTCGTTTTTGGACCTCAATAACGGTCGTTTGTGGACCTCGATAACGGTCGTTTGTAGACCTTGATAACGGTCATTTTTGGACCTCGATAACGGTCGATTTTGGACCTCGATAACGGTCGATTTTGGACCTCGATAACGGTTGTTTTTGGACCTCGATAACGGTCGTTTGTGGACCTTGATAACGGTTGTTTGTGGACCTTGATAACGGTCTAGAACTGGCCCAAACGGCTTCGTTTCTTCATCATCTGGTGTGTGGAGTTTGGTCATCAATTTAAATGCCTTAAAGAAAATGAGAATTATAAACAGTCATAGAGCGCCCCCCCCCCCAAAAAAAAAACGGGGGAAGGGGTGATATCAGAATTCCTCATGCACTCAAGTGTTCCAGTAACGAAACCTGTGCATCTTTTCTCAATTATTGCGGCTTAGTTTGTGTTTATAAAACATTTTATGAGTTCTGAGGCGATTTGAGATTTATTTAACAATGATCTTGGCTTAAGAACTACCTAACAGCTTCCTTGAGCATGTAAATTCTTTAATGTATATAGAGAGAACAGAAGGATTGAAGAACAGGAGAACAGAAGGAACAGGATAACCAGAACAGGATTGAAAGAACTGTAAATCCTGTAAATCAAAAGCTAATCAGAATTATTAGTTCCAGAATTCTTTACTTATATCTTGAATACTTTAATTGTTTATTTAACAAGGATTTATTATGTTAGAATTAGCCAAGCTTCGTGAAACAGGATTTTGGCTGTATTTGTGAATGATTCAGTGTCGCTATGAAAGAATTTTAACGTTCTTCTGTAATCCTCTGTAATCCTTCTGAAATCCTCGTTGTCTAGAGAAAACGAAAAAGTAGCCAAGTCATACAGACTCTACAAGCCAAGTCTAGAAAACTTAGAACATACGAAGATGAAAATGATGGAAACTGCAGAAAAGATACATAATATATGCAAATAACCTTCAATGTTCCCCAAGCCAATATGCAACCGAAAACTCCTCAACCAATTAAGGATTCGAACCCAGACAGCCAGGGATTCCGTGCACCTTAGCCTGTCCAGTACAATACCACTAGACAACACTAACTGTACAAAATGCTTGGAGGTCGTCGGGTTGGATTAAATGGTCTGAAGAATTCCAACCTTATTGTGCAATGTGATCTAGTTGATATAGTAATGGATACGCTAAGATGCATGGAGCCCCTGGCTGTCTGGGTTCGAATCCTTCAGGGGTGAGGAGTTTTGCATACATATACATATTATATATTATTATATATATATACATATAGATCCGGGACCCAAGCAAACGAAGTAGTAATGGAGCTTGAAAAAGATGAATTTGGTAATGTGTTATTAAGAGAGATGGATTGGATTAATGTATTTCAGATATTCACTCCACAGAACTGCAGATGCTAGTCACGGGAGATGAGATTATTAGTAACGTCGATCAGATTTTGATGAAGGAGTTCTCCAGCCTCCTCATCTCATTACTGTCTGCATGAGAGAGAGAGACAGGAGATAGAGAGATATTAACATAGACAGATAACGAAAGTGATATGACGTTATCTGTCTAGATGATGGAAGGGAACAATTCGTATGACGTGAGAAGGAAAGAAAATAAGGAGAATAGAGAAGAATAGTGTAAAGTCAATAGAGACAAAGTGGAATGGAGAAAATAGAAAAGGTTTGACAAAAAAGCCATTTCAAAGTAAGAGGAAAAGGAACAGATGGTCTAGAAGAAAGAGGGAAAGATAAAGAAAAGTTTTAAGATGGATAAAAGGCTGAAAAGACAGAGCAAAGAGGAAAGATTGAGGAATAGGCGAAAATGCAGAAAATGAGAGACATAGCAAGAGTGAAAAATGGAAGGGGAATGGTGAAGAAAATAGGGGAATATGGGAAAGGATGGTGAGAGATGTAATAGGGAGAAATAGATGATGAGAAAGAGAATGGTGAGGGAGAAATATTGATGTAGGAGAGATGGAGGAAGAAAGGTAAAGCTAGAGAGATAGAATGAACAATAGAGATAGAATGAACAATAGAGATAGAATGAACAATAGAGATAGAATGAACAATAGAGATAGAATGAACAATAGAGACATGAATAAAGAACCATAGATGCTCAAAGAAGAATAAATAACGAAGAGAGACAGAAGAGAAAGAAATGAAATCAGCGAAATGAATGGATGGAAAAAGTTCAATAAAGACTGAAAACTAGAAAGAGAAAAACAGACAACAGAATGAGGAGAAACACGAGAGGAAGAACAAACAGGGAGATAAAGTGAGGTTAGTGAACAAAATAAAAACTGATTAAGGCATAACAATGTTAGTAAATAGTTACGAAGTCATTAAACAGCGAGAGAAATCATCCCTAACCACTTCTAGAACCCCATCTATCTTGAGGTTATCTTGAGTTGATTTCGGGGCTTTAGTGTCCCCGCGGCCCGGTCCTTGACCAGGCCTCCACCCCCAGGAAGCAGCCCGTGACAGCTGACTAACACCCAGGTACCTATTTTACTGCTAGGTAACAGGGGCATTCAGGGTGAAAGAAACTTTGCCCATTTGTTTCTGCCTGGTGCGGGAATCGAACTCGCGCCACAGAATTACGAGTCCTGCGCGCTATCCACCAGGCTACGAGGCCCCTCGTAGCCTCGTATGGGCCCCTCCCCATGACTCAAACTGCCAGATATTTCATCCCAATGGTGGATTACCACAGCCAATCCCAGAGTTATATTCACCCGGGCACTGGAAGACTCGAACCACGAACCCCAAACGTGTTAGAGGTCGAAGGTCTATCCCCTGAGCTATACTATCCCGTCAATCCTTTCCTAACCTTACACCTTTCTCTTCCCCTACCCAAACCATCCTTTCACCTGCCCTTCAGTCCATCTGATGGGGGCAGAGTGCCTTCATCTGATGGGTCAGCGTTATGACAGCCCGTCTGCTGTCATGACATCAACGTGACAGACAGCCAGCGTGTTGTCATAAGATCATAACGCTATATTCCATATTTACTAAACTTCGAAAAACAACAAGATTAAGAAGAACAAGAAGCAGACGACGAAGGGAGCGCATGAAATGCAAATAAATAATTAGCAATAATGCTAATAAGAGAGGGAGGAGAGAGAGAGGCGATAATAAAGTAGCTCCACAGGGAACAGGGAAATATGTAAATCACAACTTGTCAAGAATTACAAGCAAATGAGAGGAATAGGAAATGAAGAATAAATTGAATTATGAAGATAACTAGATAAATATGAAGTAAAGTAAAAATGTAAATAATGGAAATTGAACAGGGGGAAGGAGAAACAAGAGAAAGAATACATAATAGGCAATAATAGGGGAAGAGATGATAATTGATAAACTTTAGAATTAGGTGTGAAAAAAGACCAAGAAAGGGTCTATTACACAGTTTCCTTTTGATAAGAGAAAGTCATGCAGGTCGGAGTTCAATCCCCGACCGTCCACAAGTGGTTGGGCACCATTCATTCCTTCCCCTCTATCCCATCCCAAATCCTTATCCTGATCCCTTCCCAGTGCTATACAGTCGTAATGGCTTGGCGCTTTCCCCCCCCCCTGATAGTTCCATTCCCTTCTATCCAATCACTCACGACAGTTGGGATCAGAATATTTGGTATTTTGATGTTGGGATCCAATCGCTTCGATTAGATGCTCACACGGCTCCAATCGCTTCGATTAACTGCTCACACGTCTCCAATCGCTTCGATTAAATGGCCACACGTTGCCAATCGCTTCGATTAAATGGCCACACGGCTCCAATCGCTTCGATTAAATGCTCACACGGCTCCAATCGCTTCGATTAAATGGCCACGCGTCCCCAATCCCTTCGATTGGTTCACACGTCTCCAATCGCCATATGCGATTGTTCCCCTATTTAATATGCTAATTTTATGTTTTAAGTCAGGTCGACCTCAGTGTCGTACTTGCAAATAGGTGCGCAGTTTAAGGATTTAATAGGGCCCCCATTTTCTGTCTTATCGAGACGTGAGTTGATAAATTGAGGAAATTCACGTGTTCTTGACTTTGTGGGAAAGATGGGATGGCGGTCCATCATTCCCATTCCATCACTTCTTCCCATCACTCCTTGAATTCATCCCTCCCCCCCCTCTACTCCAAATATCCCTCCCTCACCCCTTTCCTCCCTCACCCCTTCCCTCCCATCTATCACCCATCCCACATTACCGTCACGGATTGCCACCCAGCAAGTGTTGGAGTCACGTGACCACAAGGGCATCTCCCCTTATTTATTATGGCACTATCTGGCCTCCCCTTTAGCCCCATTCCCCTCATTAAAGGGGGGGAGGTGCCAGAGAAGACAACAAAGTGGTGGAGAGAAAGGAAAGGGGGAAGAGGGAAGGGGGTTAAAAAGAGAGAGAAAGATGGAATTCTGGTTAAATATTAAAATAGCTATATTGGGGTACCACCTCTGGTGCAGGTGTAGGGACCCATAGCCTCGGAGAAGAAAATAAAGAGTATTCAGAGAAGACCTTGTGGGTTCTTACTGAACACTTTAATATTTTCTTCTACCACCCTTATTATTTTATTATTATTAATTTCTTTTATATATTTAGATATATATATTTTTTTATCCAATATGCATTTTTAATTGTTTATCTCTATTGTCCACGTTGTTGAGAGGAGAAAATATTACTGAAGCAATTTCTTAATAACATCTCACAGGCGTTTGAAAATAATCATTGAATCTGTCTGTCTGTCTGTCTCTCTCTCTGTCTCTCCCCTCCTTCTCTGTCTCTCTGCGTCTCTGCCTCTATCAACCTACATATCTATTTTTAGTTTAATAAATTAAATTTTTGCTTAAAGATCTTCATTAGAAGATTAAAGAATATTAGAGTGTCTGACCATAGCACACCGAATCCTCTTGACACGCCTCAAATACCATCACTCTGATGCAATATTCCTCTTCAGGAACCTGCGATACCATCACTCTGGTATTGATATCAGCCCCATCTATCGTCGGTACGACGCGTGCGAGGCGGCGTGCGCGCCTGTGCGTGCGGGCGTGCGCGTGCCAGGCACGTGGCGATGGCATCCGGGGTATTCATACTAAAATCAATTATTCTTGCGTTAGTGCAGCGGAGTGTGGCTGGTTCATCCCTTTTAGGAGGGGGGATAGGAGTTCATACATCCCCTTCCCCCCCTATGTCCCTTTTCCCCCTATCCCCTACCCTTCTCTCTCACTCTCATTTTCTCTGGCTATCTTCATCTCGTCTCTGTGTCACTCTCATGGGGCGTAGCTGTGTGTGTGTGTGTGTGTGTGTGTGTGTGTGTGTGTGTGTGTGTGTGTGTGTGTGTGTGTGTGTGTGTGTCTGTCGGGTTGATGGGGGGAGGGGGAGGGGGTGTGGGGCAAAAGGACTAAGTAGAAAAAGCTGTTGAATGGGGGGATGGAATGGGTGATGGAGCGAGACTGATAAATGAGAGGAAACGAGAGGATGAAAGTAGATTTTTATCAACGTTGGTAGTACTGTTTGTTTGGGGTGGGGGGGGGGTAGGGGAGATTGGGGAGGGGATGGGGAAGAGATGGGGAAAATAAGGGGAAAGGGGGATGCTTAAGCAGAGTGCTTACCTAAAAAGATTATTGTACCATATGCATTTTAATCAAGTTTTCATGTCTTTTTTAATTGTCAAATCTGGCCTTAAAATTGTGGATGGAGGTGGATTCTATTACTTCATCTTTCAGCGGATTTAAACGTATTGAAATACGGGTACTGAAATAGGGTACCCCCCTGAAATGAATTTCAGAATACTGAAATGCTTCATCTTTCAGCGTATTTCAGGGTACGTGGAGACATGAGATGTGAATACAAGCATTTTCTAACACTGCTTCAACTCATTTCAACTTCAATCTCCAACCTATGTTCTCCTGTCACACTTTCAATTCATAGAACCCTGGAAACACAAACCGTAACTGTCTCTATTTTCCGCTTGTTACAACTTGTAATAAAGTTGTTACATCTTGGCTTAACGTGTTTATGACGTATTAGAACGTTGTTACAACTTGCTATATTGGTTGTTATAACTGGTTAGGTGTTAAAACTTGTTCGAACGTTGTACCAACGTCGTAGTTTCGGTGTGTGTTTGGCGGGGAAGCTGTACTTGTGCACCTTGTTTTAAAGTTACATTCGTTGTTTTTTTAAGCTGTTTTTGTTTTCACATATTCGTATATATATTTCATATATATATATATATATATATATATATATATATATATATATATATATATATATATATATTTCATATATTTTCCATTCGCATATTCCATCCTGCTGAGTCTTTTCACTTTCTGTATTTACTTTAAAGTTGTTAAGGGAGATTTTCACTTCTGGTAAGGTTAAGCTTCAAGTCCTCTTTGATGTCCTTCTTTCCTTCCTTCTCATGGACTTTCTTCCCGCTCCTGGACTTTCTTCCCTCTCCTGGACTTCCTGAAACACTCTTGCTAGTGAAGTTGATGGGAAGGAATTGGACCGATAATGACAGTTTGTCCATGATCCTCCCTACTGTTTTGACGGGAAGCTTCGTAATGGATTGAGATGAACGTGAGAATAGATGATGATTGGTGAATGGGATGAATAAATGAATAGATGGATGATTGGCTAGTTGAATGGATGAAGATATATAAAAGATGAATATATATAGGGCGTGTCGGTAGGTGAATGGATGAACGAATGGGTAGAGGGAACGGGTCATTGGTAGATTGATTAAAAGATTTACGATTAAGACTATTTACAAACAATGCACCCACATGAATGCTCCAGGATTATTTACAAACAATGCACCCATATTATAAATGCTCCAAGGTTATTTACAAACAATGCACCCACATTATAAATGCTCCAGGATTATTTACAAACAATGCACCCACATGAATGCTCCAGGATTATTTACAAACAATGCACCCACATGAATGCTCCAGGATTATTTACATACAATGCACCCACATAAATGCTCCAGGATTAATTACAAACAATACACCCAATTATAAATGCTCCAGGATTATTTACAAACAATACACCCATATTATAAATGCTCCAAGATTATTTACAGACAATTCACCCACATGAATGCTCCAGGATTAATTACAAACAATGCACCCATATTATAAATGCTCCAGGATTAATTACAAACAATGCACCCATATTATAAATGCTCCAGGATTAATTACAAACAATGCACCCATATTATAAATGCTCCAGGATTAATTACAAACAATGCACCCATATTATAAATGCTCCAGGATTAATTACAAACAATGCACCCATATTATAAATGCTCCAGGATTAATTACAAACAATGCACCCATATTATAAATGCTCCAGGATTAATTACAAACAATGCACCCAATTATAAATGCTTTTACTGTAGAGTGTCGGAACTACTTTAAGAGAAAACATATTTTAGAAGCACCTCAAAAGTTGCGAAGAAAAAGTAGCCTTTATTGGACTTAAACTTTGTTAGGGGGGATTTATTAGCGTGGTTTATAATGATTATTTGTTCATATTCTTTGTTAGGATGCTGCTTAGTTCATATTCTTTGTTAGGATGCTGCTTAGTTCATATTCTTTGTTAGGATGCTGCTTAGTTCATATTCTTTGTTAGGATGCTGCTTAGTTCATATTCTTTGTTAGGATGCTGCTTAGTTCATATTCTTTGTTAGGATGCTGCTTAGTTCATATTCTTTGTTAGGATGCTGCTTAGTTCATATTCTTTGTTAGGATGCTGCATTGTTCATATTCTTTGTTAGGATGCTGCATTGTTCATATTCTTTGTTAGGATGCTGCTTAGTTCATATTCTTTGTTAGGATGCTGCTTAGTTCATATTCTTTGTTAGGATGCTGCATTGTTCATATTCTTTGTTAGGATGCAGCTTTGTTCATATTCTTTGTTAGGATGCTGCTTAGTTCATATTCTTTGTTAGGATGCTGCTTAGTTCATATTCTTTGTTAGGATGCTGCTTAGTTCATATTCTCTGTTAGGATGCTGCTTAGTTCATATTCTCTGTTAGGATGTTGCTTAGTTCATATTCTTTGTTAGGATGCTGCTTAGTTCATATTCTCTGTTAGGATGCTGCTTAGTTCATATTCTTTGTTAGGATGCTGTTTTGTTCATATTCTCTGTTAGGATGCTGCTTAGTTCATATTCTCTGTTAGGATGCTGCTTAGTTCATATTCTTTGTTAGGATGCTGCTTAGTTCATATTCTCTGTTAGGATGCTGCTTAGTTCATATTCTTTGTTAGGATGCTGCTTAGTTCATATTCTCTGTTAGGATGCTGTTTAGTTCATATTCTTTGTTAGGATGCTGCTTAGTTCATATTCTTTGTTAGGATGCTGCTTAGTTCATATTCTTTGTTAGGATGCTGTTTAGTTCATATTCTTTGTTAGGATGCTGCTTAGTTCATATTCTTTGTTAGGATGCTGCTTAGTTCATATTCTTTGTTAGGATGCTGCTTAGTTCATATTCTTTGTTAGGATGCTGCATTGTTCATATTCTTTGTTAGGATGCTGCTTAGTTCATATTCTCTGTTAGGATGCTGCTTAGTTCATATTCTCTGTTAGGATGCTGCTTAGTTCATATTCTCTGTTAGGATGCTGCTTAGTTCATATTCTTTGTTAGGATGCTGCTTAGTTCATATTCTCTGTTAGGATGCTGCTTAGTTCATATTCTCTGTTAGGATGCTGCTTAGTTCATATTCTCTGTTAGGATGCTGCTTAGTTCATATTCTCTGTTAGGATGCTGCTTAGTTCATATTCTTTGTTAGGATGCTGCTTAGTTCATATTCTCTGTTAGGATGCTGCTTAGTTCATATTCTTTGTTAGGATGCTGCTTAGTTCATATTCTCTGTTAGGATGCTGCATTGTTCATATTCTTTGTTAGGATGCTGCTTAGTTCATATTCTCTGTTAGGATGCTGTTTTAGGATGTTTTTAAAATCAATCTGCAGCTGCAATTTGGATTCTGGAGTGGAACTAGCTTATGCATTTCTTGAAATTGTTTTTTATAATCTTTGATTTGATTTATTTATCAAATAATCATTTAATATTTATCAAATAATATTTATCAAATAATTATTTATCAGTTTATTACAGAGGAGGAAGTCAATTTCTGTAGAAATGGACTTGACTTCATCCTCTGTAATAACGTGATTCTATATGCTTGCAAAAATTAATAACGAGGCAATATGAATAAATTTAATAATGACATATAAATCTAGATCAGGAACTATAAGAGTATATAAGGCAATATATCGGAATGATATATTGTGAGGCTCTGGACCCAGATTCACGAAGCAGTTACGCAAGCACTCACGAACGTGTACATCTTTCCTCAATCTTTGACGGCTTTGGTTACATTTATTAAACGGTTTACAAGCATGAAAACTTGCCAATCAACTGTTGTTATTGTTATAAACAGCCTCCTGGTGCTTCGGAGCTCATTAACTGTTTAATAATTGTAAACAAAGCCGCCAAAGATTGAGAAAAGATGGACAGGTTCGTAAGTGCTTGCGTAACTGTTTCGTGAATCTGGCCCCAGGTTCGTAAGTGCTAGCGTAACTGCTTTGTGAATCTGGCCCTTGTCAACGGTAGTCACATTGACAACGGGTGAGGGTGTAGCGGCCAGACAACGGTAGCCAACGCATGCTCAAACAACGGAAGGCAACGCGACATACACAACCAGTTAATTATAAATTAATATGGCTGTAAGTTTTGACAAGTGGCACAATATTAAAAAAATTAATAAAATATTTAATAAAAAATATAATTTGGTGAAGGGTCTGTCGCGTCGACAGGCAAACGCAGTTATTTTTTTATCAATTAAAATGAATGCAGGAAGCAGACTTTGTTTATTTTGAGAAGAAAAAGAAAATGGAATTTTCATTCAGAGATGTTAAACAAGTAATAATAATAATAATAATATTAATAATATTATTATTATACCTTTGGCCCGAAAGCTCTCGAGTGAAGGGGTACGGCCCCCAGGCCCCCCTCCCGAGGTATGCGAGTGTCATATATACCAGTCAGGGTCGGCCCAAGTGCCACATTTTAAGAGATATTATCGTGAATAGCGACTCCCACCGATTTCCATAAAATCTGAAATTGAGGATTTGTTTTCCCAATAAAGTACCTTTCTGCTACCTTCTATTACCCGCATATTTTCAAGGTTTACCTGCTTAACCCCCCACAGTTTACTAGCGTATTTAACATTCTTAACTGCTTATTTTCTCCATTTACTTACATGTTTTCATGGTATTTCTGCTTACTCCCGCCGTTTACTCGAAGACGTTGAACACAAATTCATTCAGATTACCTAAGGAGGCAGCTTACGGGAATTCTGATTGCAGAGCTCTTAAAGAATACAATTTTCTGTGAGATATGCGAGAGAGAGAAGAGGGGATGATAGGTGAGAGGGAAGGAGGGGAGAAAGATGGAGAGGGATGGAGAGGGATGGAAGAATGGTGAAGATAGGAAGTGAGGAGTGAGGGGTGATGTTAGGAGGAGAAGAAGAGGGATTGGGAGGAAGAGGGAAGAGAAGGGGGGGATAGGAGACGAGAGAGGGAATAGGGAAAGATAGGTGAGGAAAGGGAGAGATTGGGAACGTGGAGAAGAGAGATGGGATGAACAAGATAGAGGGAGAGAAAGATCGGTTACAGCCAAATATCCCTACTAGAATATACAGAGAGAGAGAGAGAGACAGAGACAGAGAGAGAAAGACAGAGACAGAGAGAAAGAGAGAGAGATACAGAGACAAAGAAAACGAATTCAGCATCCTTACCTCTCCATAAAAAATATCACAATTGGTGTCGTTCCAGCTTCGTAAATTTCGGAACCCGGTATATATCGCTTTTTCCGTCGTCACGGCGACTCGTGACGACGCGAGGACGACTCCGCGGAAGGAGATAGGAACGACCCAAGTCGTCCACAAGATGTATATAAGGAACGACAAAATGGTAAAATTTATCCTGGCTTGCTCGCAGATTCGCAAAGAATGGCTTATTTCCGAGCAGTTAAGGAGAACGTACGACATGGGGTGAGAGATCAGAGAGGTGAGAGATGAGAGAAAGACGTGAGGGGTGATAGGGGGGAGAGAGAGATAGGAGGAAATAGGGGGTGATGGGTGAGATAAGGTAGAGAAGAATGGGAATGGAGTTAACACATGGAAATGGGTTAAGGTTATACTCTTCTGTACGTGTAGACAAGTTGTTGTTGTTGTTATAGATTCAGCTACTCGGAACAAGTTCCAAGTAGCACGGGCTATGGTGAGCCCGTAGTAGACTTACCTGGCACAGGAGCGGGGCAAGAAGCACGGGCTATGGTGAGCCCGTAGTAGACTTACCTGGCACAGGAACGGGGCTGTGTGTCTTTGAGGAGTGCAGACAATTAAGTGCCTGTTAATGTTTACACATGTGCATACGACTGTGTACGTGTATGCATGTGCTTACTGATGTTCAGCTCTATTCATGTGTATCTGTGTACGCTTTCGCAAGTCTGTGATGATGCACACGTCATTGCATGCCTGTGCAGGTGTTGGCTCATGTGCCTGGTGGACCAAACTCTCACAAGTCAAGCCTGGCCTCGGGCCGCTCCAAGCAACAGCCTGGTGGACCAAACTCTCACAAGTCAAGCCTGGCCGCGGGCCGCTCCAAGCAACAGCCTGGTGGACCAAACTCTCACAAGTCAAGCCTGGCCTCGGGCCGCTCCAAGCAACAGCCTGGTGGACCAAACTCTCACAAGTCAAGCCTGGCCTCGGGCCGCTCCAAGCAACAGCCTGGTGGACCAAACTCTCACAAGTCAAGCCTGGCCTCGGGCCGCTCCAAGCAACAGCCTGGTGGACCAAACTCTCACAAGTCAAGCCTGGCCTCGGGCCGCTCCAAGCAACAGCCTGGTGGACCAAACTCTCACAAGTCAAGCCTGGCCTCGGGCCGCTCCAAGCAACAGCCTGGTGGACCAAACTCTCACAAGTCAAGCCTGGCCTCGGGCCGCTCCAAGCAACAGCCTGGTGGACCAAACTCTCACAAGTCAAGCCTGGCCTGCGGGCCGCTCCAAGCAACAGCCTGGTGGACCAAACTCTCACAAGTCAAGCCTGGCCTCGGGCCGCTCCAAGCAACAGCCTGGTGGACCAAACTCTCACAAGTCAAGCCTGGCCTCGGGCCGCTCCAAGCAACAGCCTGGTGGACCAAACTCTCACAAGTCAAGCCTGGCCTCGGGCCGCTCCAAGCAACAGCCTGGTGGACCAAACTCTCACAAGTCAAGCCTGGCCTCGGGCCGGGCTTGGGGAGTAGAAGAACTCCCAGAACCCCATCAACCAGGTATCAACACTGAGCATATGCATCTGTTCAACGAATTATCAAAAGTTGTTCAACAAAAAACAAAACTTGAACATCTAAGTATGTTGCAGAAACTCCTGGTTGCAACACCGTTCATGCTCCCCACCCTTCAAAAAATATCTTTTTTCCAGGTGATCTAAAACTTTGATCACCTGCAAAGAGCTAAATTACAGCTAAGTCCTTAACCACTAATGGCTATGTCTAGCCCTTCATGCCCCCAAGTCAAGGGAGAATTTCACCCAATGTTGACCAGACCACACACTAGAAAGTGAAAGGACGACGACGACGTTTCGGTCCGTCCTGGACCATTCTCAAGTCGATTGTGATTCACAATCGATCTCGATATCATTCACAATCGACTTGAGAATGGTCCAGGACGGACCGAAACGTCGTAGTCCCTTCACTTTCTAGTGTGTGGTTTGGTCAACATATTTCAGCCACGTTATTGTGACTCCTCGTCTGCATAATTTCCCCCAATGTAAATGCTGGCATTTTATCAGTGGGGTGGTAGGGGAGGACGGTGGTGGGGAAAATTCCCTGCAATGCCAGTATTTACTTTTAATTATGCATTAGTTAAGATCTCCCTTTGATGCTCGTTCTGGATTTGCATGTCAAAGACCCACTATAATAGAGAACGCTCTACAGGCTGGACAAGAGGGCTCGCGCCTCTCATTTTTTTTCATGTAATTAATATAAAAGGGGTTATTTAAAGAGGGGTATTATTGGCACTTAGGTAAAGGGGTAAAGGGGGGTTGTAAGGGAGGAAAGGAAGGGCAGGTAAGGGGGGTAAATAATGAGGGATTTAATTTATGCTTGCCTTGGGGAGGGGGACATCCCACCTCACTTTGCTTTTGTTAGTATGCGATATGACACATAGTGGTGGAAGCATACTTCATGCACAGCTCTAAAATATAGATCTGGAACCTATACCCCTTCCCATTAAGGGTCAAGAGGCGGTACCCAAGAGCCGAAGCACCGATTTTTCCTGCTTTTTCCCCAAGTCTCGTCTCAAAACCCCAGTATTAGAAGATCATATTTTAACTCACTGATTGGTATTGCTTATTTTTTTTCAGCGTTTGTAAAACACTTGTTTAAGTGGTTAAGTGTTTTGTCTCTAAGTTGTATTGGGTGAAGAGCTGCTTAGAAAACTTCACAAACTCAAACAAGCATCATAAGAACAAATCCACAAGGACCGTGACGAGGATTCGAATCCTACGTCCGAGAGCATAAGGTAGTAAAACTTCTGGTTGCAATTCTTTTGACCATGTCGTAGCTCAGTCGATTAAGGCAGCGTCTGGGATGCTCCCGGACGTAGGCTCGAATCCTCGTCACAGCCCTTGTGGATTTGTTCATTTGATGCATCACGCTATTGTGATTTGTGTGTGTAAAGCATTATCTTGCTTAGGAACCTCAAGCTATGGCAATTGGAGAAAAGACCAAATTCCGAAACAACTTGTACGGCGCGTCGCTATCCCAAGATCAAAATGAAAGTCTGAGAAAGAGAAACGATTGAACTAAAACCCAACTTTCGTCCATGGACAATACCCGACCTACGTTTCTGGACAATATCAAACCTTCGTGACTGGTCAATTCGTTGAACACGAATGGGTCAATTCATTCAACACGAATTGGTCAACTCGTTGAACACGAA
>NC_091153.1:44296956-44349456 GCF_040958095.1 Procambarus clarkii | reverse complement strand
AGCTCTGGCTCTTTGGTCCCGCCTCTCAACTGTCAATCAACATGTGTACAGGTTCCTGAGCCTATTTGGCTCTATCATATCTACACTTGAAACTGTGTATGGAGTCAGCCTCCACCACATCACTTCCTAATGCATTCCATTTGTCAACCACTCTGACACTAAAGCTCCTGTGTGTGTGTGTGTGTGTGTGTGTGTGTGTGTGTGTGTGTGTGTGTGTGTGTGTGTGTGTGTGTGTGTGTGTGTGTGTGTGTGTGTGTAAAAAAATTAGTAGTTAGTAACAGTTGATTTACAGTCGAGAGACAGGCCGAAAGAGCAAAGCTCAACCCCCGCAAGCACAACTAGGTGAATACACACACACACACACACACTCACACACCACACACACACCACACACACACCACACACACACACACACACACACACACACACACACACATAACCCCAGCGAACACAAACTCTATCAACCCCACGAACTAACCTGCCTGCCTGTAAGATAATTGACAATAAGAGTTAGTCAAGCCCAGAGTGATAGGAGAATTTCCCCCCCCCTCCTTTTCCGTCTCACTCCCGCTCCCAGTGCGGGCTCTGTTCCGCATCATCACTTTCGTATTATGGAAGGGAGAGAGGGAAAGAGAGAGAGAGAGAGAGAGAGAGAGAGAGAGAGAGAGAGAGAGAGAGAGAGAGAGAGAGAGCTACATAGACACCAAAAAAAACATTAAATTTTACCTATATTCGTCTGTCTTGCCCTTACCAACTCTCTCTTCCCTTTCCCATCCACCCTTACCTACTCCCTTCCACCCTGACCCACATGTTCCTTCCCTTCATCAAGCGTGTATTCACTCTGCCTTACCCACGAAGCCTTCCATACTCTCTCCCCACCACTAAAACCACCTCTTCCCTTCATCCCTAGAGTGTTTCCTTGCTCGCTTCCCCTCCCTTCATCTCGCCCTCCCCTTCCTCTCTCCCTTCCTCATTCTATTTTCCCTACCCCATCACCGGAACACCAGCCCGCACCAAATCATAATAAGGACGTGATGGTCCGAAACGGATTTTCACCCTCCTTCCCTCTCCCTCTCTCTCTCTCTCTCCCTCCCTTCTCTCACTCACTTTCTCCCTCCCTTTCCCTTCTTTCACTCACTCTCTCTCTCTCTCTTTCACACATTAAATGCAATTTTAATATATGTTTAAGTCATTTTAGATGCAGTATAAAGACAGCCCAAACGGTATGACAGCTACGGGCTATTCATGCCCGTGCCACCTCTTGGGTGGCTTAATCTTCATCAATCGATCAATCTGTACGAGAACCTTTAGATATTTAGTTGACCTGATCTAACACGTGGCCCCGCATGTTGATCAAACATGATTGGGAATGATTGCTAATAGAGAGCAGTTGATGGCTGAGCGCCTTATGTAATGGTTGCCAAGAATTCACTGTCTACCTATCTTTCCCTCAATCTCTCAACGTTCCTCGCCTTCAAGCAGTATAACACGACAATATGCTCCTAGGAGAGAGACAGAAACATACCCCCATAAAGGAGACGGTTCCGCAGTGAAATGTCATTGTTATTGACAAAAGTTGTTCCTTGCGAGGAATTCCTGAGCTCAGATCACTGTAATGGTCTAGAAGTTGGATTGTTTCCGGGCCCGAGCGACTTGGGACGAATATATTTTTCTGGGGTTGTGCTTTAAAAAAATATAAAAAGATATGTTTCTTACGTAACTGATCTAAAGCGGAGAGGTTTGTTAGTTTTAAATGGCAGATATGCTATATACATTATGTAATAGATGCTTAAATTATATATGTTATATATATTATATATATATATATATATATATATATATATATATATAAAATCACTGTTCGAAGACTTCATCCAGTTCTTCGAAAATATTATGAATACTCAAGATACAGTAAGCATTTCCTCTCTGGACCGCCTATATTTATAAACGGGTACCACTTCTGGTGCAGTAGTGGGGACCCTTAGCCTCGGAGAAGCAAACAGGATGCATTCAGAGAAAATTTGCCATTTGATTGCTTCCACTTATACATAATTTATTAATTTATTAATTAGCTAACGAAAAAAACTGTCTGTAGAGTATTTTAAATAATATTTGTGTGGGACATGTCGACACATGTAATTTATGCAACAGTAGAGTTAATTATCAAATCAAAGCCATACATGCTAATTAAGCAGTCAGACCATACACAATCATTAATGCCAAACACTAAATGAACCTTATTCTTTTCGACTAAATAACTATTACAGAAAATAGATGCAATTTAGCTCTTAAGAGCAAAATGGGTTGTTCCTAAATTGGTTCTTCCTTGGGTGTAGCAAGAACATAGTGTTGGCAACACTGTGTTCTTACTTGGGTGTAGCAAGAACACAGTGTTGGCAACACTGTGTTCTTCCTTGGGTGTAGCAAGAACACAGTGTTGGCAACACTGTGTTCTTCCTTGGGTGTAGCAAGAACATAGTGTTGGCAACACTGTGTTCTTACTTGGGTGTAGCAAGAACACAGTGTTGGCAACACTGAAGAGAAACATGATGACTATTGTAGACTTTTACTGTAGATGACAGTAGATTTCTAGTAGATTTTTAGTGTAGATGATTGTAGATTTTTATATATGAAAATATAATTTTACTGTAAAAGAGAGTAGATTGTTGCTGTAGATGAGAGTGGATTGAAGTAGATTTTTTTTACTATAAATGAAAATTAGATTTTTACTGTAGATCAGAGTACATTTAGCCTTTAATGACCTTATTTGCACTAGGCATATGTATCGATAACTGACTTTATTATACCTTTACAGGTACATAGCGACATCTACATATCAAATCTACTCTCATCTACGTGTAAAGTCTACTGTCATCTACTTATGTAATCTACTACTTGGTCTCACTAGAAAACTAATCACTGTGAGGGTCCATAAGTCCATATGACACTAGTAACTAGGAATTAACTAAACACTACTAACTACAGAACTAGTTACTCTGAAATTACGGTGAAAACTAGTAGTTTGACCTTTCTAGGTCAAAACATTCTTGATCTAAAGTTAAGTCTTGATCTTTTTTGACCTAGACTTTCAAGACTTTCTTGCAAATTACCGAAAAAATTTAAAAAAAATACTTTTTTCCACCCGTGAATAACTCAATATTCTTTATGTGCAAGTTGGGTGATTTAATTCATAAAAATTCCGATTTTTTTTCCCCTTCAGAGGTAAATATGCTTCAAAGTGATGATTATGCATCAATCATGATTCTTCATGATTGATACGTAGTCATCAACTGCCTTCGGATACTTTTGGCTTCTACACATAGTTAAGGAGATCAGGATACATGTATCTTTCATTTATAATTATCCTTCAGACCGTTTTTATCAAGATGAACTGATAACTGATTTTAGTCAATTTTTTTGTTGATTTTAAAAACTTTAATTTACACGATTAGATAACATTTCTCTCCATCTTGGACCGTTATCACTTTCTATAAATAGTGATAAAAAGGTAATTATCACTATCACTTTCTATATTTTGAGATGTGTGGGTTTGACGTCTTAATCTTTAAATACGTTATAGTGACAATCTGCATTATAAGCCATCGTTTAATTGAATTGCTAAACGTATTAAATGTAATTATTTAACGTAATCAAATTATTAAACGCAATTAAATTAATTATTAAACGTAAATCAATTAATTATTATTCGTGTTACATTATTAAACGTAATAATTTATATAATTTAATAAACTTAATTTAATTATTTAGTGTAATTTTTTGTATATAAAATGCACCATTACCTAATGCTCATATAATTATTATTTAAAGATCTGTTAATTAAATTGAATGACCAATAATATTTAAATGTTACTAATAATTAGAAAAGTATTAAGTGAAGCGAGGGATTAATACGCTAACATATTTTATAAATTATTCCAATTAAACAAAACGTGATTAATAAAGTAATTTGCCAACACACAGTGCTTTGCAGTGATCAATTGCACTGCGTTGATCATATTGATCATAGAAGGCAAGGCCAAATGTGTTTCAATTATGTGAGAATGTGACATGATTTTAATTAATTGGTCTAATTTAAGGGGTCTAATTACTTAAGGTCCTCTTAAAGGAACTTAAGGTAATTTTTTAAGTCTAATTACCTTTGGAGGGTTATTAAGGCCGCCAGAATACCTTGATGAACAACTGGTGCTCATCTTGAGGTTATCTTGAGGTTATCTTGAGATGATTTCGGGGCTTAGCGTCCCCGCGGCCCGGTCCTTGACCAGGCCTCCTATTTGTTACACATCCCCAGGAAGCAGCCCGTAGCAGCTGTCTAACTCCCAGGTACCTATTTACTGCTAGGTGAACAGGAACATCAAGGTGAAAGAAACTCTGCCCCATTTCTTTCCGCCTCCACCTGGAGATCGATCCCCGGTCCACAGGATTACGAATCCGTAACGATGACCACTCAGCCACAGGCCCCTATAGCTCATGGGTGTGGCTTGAGAAACCTTTGAAAGCTATGGGATTATCTGTTTTATGCGACTACGGCCAAATTATGGATAGCAAGAAATTTCCTGTTAATTGTTCCGAGACCAGTTAATAATGGTGCATATTATTCTAAGAAAAAAAATCGTTTTTAAATTATTTCAAAATATTTAGCTGCGAAGCCACCGGGGGAAGTGGCAAAAAATGTCGTGGGGGAATCTGAATGTGACCCAGGCACGCTGTTACTTCTTGAATGCTACCAACCCGGACCAGCCTATGTTCATCCTATACCTCAGACCATTCCCTCTGCCAGTTCGGGTAAAGCTAACCCCAAGCGACTGGCCTCCAACCTCGGACAAAGACACAGGCATTGTCGGTAATGGGTATAATGGGAGGGGGTGCCTTCTCCCCCTACCCCTCGTCCTCCTCACCCTTCCCCTTTCCCTCGTCCTTCCCACCCTTCCCCTTTCCCTCGTCCTCCCCACCCTTCCCCTTTCCCTCGTCCTCCCCACCCTTCCCCTTTCCCTCGTCCTTCCCACCCTTCCCCTTTCCCTCGTCCTCCCCACCCTTCCCCTTTCCCTCGTCCTCCCCACCCTTCCCCTTTCCCTCGTCCTCCCCACCCTTCCCCTTTCCCTCGTCCTCCCCACCCTTCCCCTCGTCCTCCCCACCCTTCTCCTTTCCCTCGTCCTTCCCACCCTTCCCCTTTCCCTCTTCCTTCCCACCCTTCCCCTTTCCCCTCGTCCTCCCCACCCTTCCCCTTTCCCTCGTCCTCCCCACCCTTCCCCTTTCCCTCGTCCTCCCCACCCTTCCCCCTACCCCTCATCCTCCCCACCCTTCCCCTCGTCCTCCCCACCTTTCCCCTCCCCTTCCACTCCCCTTCACCCCTCTGTTCAACCCCTCATCCCTCTCATAAAATATAATTTTAAGGACCAATGACTCTGTGTTTAAAGAAATAATTTATTCCGATGACGAAAAATTAATCAGTCAACTCAGCCAATATTTCACAGTTGAACAGAATTGAATACGTGATTATAGGATAGCGGGGGGGGGGGGATTACTAATATATCTTATATCATTTAATATGAACAGCCTATGACAGTCCTATACCCCAGACCGGGGTATAGGACTACAAGTTTGGACAGTCAGACAGAAATGACCTCACACACACACACACACATATATATATTATATATATGTCGTACCTAGTAGCCAGAACTCACTTCTCAGCCTACTATGCAAGGCCTGATTTGCCTAATAAGCCAAGTTTTCATGAATTAATGTTTTTTCGTCTACCTAACCTACCTAACCTAGCTTTTTTTGGCTACCTAACCTAACCTTACCTATAAAGATAGGTTAGGTTCGGTCATATATCTTACGTTAATTTTAACTCCAATAAAAAAAAATTGACCTCATACATAGTGAAAAGGGCAGCTTTATCATTTCATAAGAAAACAATTATAGAAAATATATTAATTCAGGAAAACTTGGCTTATTAGGCAAATCGGGCCTTGCATAGTAGGCTGAGAAGTGAGTTCTGGCTACTAGGTACGACATATATATAAAATATATATATATATATATATATATATATATATATATAATATATATATATAATATATATATATAATATATATATAATATATATATATATATTATATATATTTTAGTGTGTTTTATAGCAAAAATAAATATGAAGTGTCTTTCGGTCTGTCACCTTAAAAAAGAAAGACAAAATAAAAGTGGATTTATTGACAGTAAACTCTTTTTTTTTCTTCACTCGTTTTTATCGAGTTTTCAGCGTGTTTCTTCCCTGATAATTACCGGAAATACGGGTCACAGAAGCCGGTAATCAGAGCCTCTTTTTATGGGCCTCAAAAGTGCACTATTTTCCTGCAGGCGAGCGGTTGCAAAAGGGGGGGGAGGGGTTGCAATAGGTGTTATTTATGAAGTGAAAATCCTCGCCTGCTGCGACACACTACACTTGTCCATTCGGACCAGATTGTCCTATTGGTTCGTTAGCCCTTGCTCCCCCCCCCCCACACCCATTCCGACCGTCCAACATCCAAGCGGGTGGGGGGAAGGGGTTGGGGGGGGGGTCCTCACCCCCTACCCCACTCTGGAATCCTCTGCCTTGCTTTTACTCTATTTGTTATTTAGGCCATAAAATCCTTTTTTTTCTATTGGGGAAAGGGACCGAGTTTAAAAATTTTGTAGTGCATTTAAGTAGTTTCTGAGATATTTATGTGACTTTTGATGTCGATTTAAATGGATTCCGACGTCTATTATATAGATTCCGACGTCTATTATATAGATTCTGAAGCGTTTATCTACTTATGGATGTGGGGAGTAAGATTTGGATCTTTGACCATCTTTCAAACTCTCAATCAACTGGTATGTGTTCCATCTGTTATATTTAGGTGATGAATCAAAAATCATCTCAAGATAGGTGTATTAAAGCTGTAAGGGTGCGAAAGTACACACACAAAGTGTTCTATGATATGTGTCGTGTAATACTTTGTAGGCGACTAAAACAAAGTTGGCATCTGATGGGACATTAGAACACGAGGTTCTCTCTCTGCTGGACATTAGAAAATGAGGTTCTCTCTCTGCTGGACATTAGAAAATGAAGTTCTCTTTCTGCTGGACACTAGAAAATGAGGTTTTCTCCCTCTCTCTGTTGGACACTAAAACTGAGCGCGATTCCTCTTGATGTCTTGGACTTGTGTCTTGTGTTCCATCCTTTGGAGCATTCACAATTCAGGTTTAGCAGTTTGAATTATCAGAATCTCTCTGGACACAAATATACTTGTATATGCAGTGAATTAGGGCAGCAAGGTTCCACGGAGATACTGGGTATGCGAGTAGTGTCGATTGCACACTTGAGGATTTGCTAAAAGTAAATCCCCAGCAAGGAGAGCCTCGCAGCTCCTAGGCAAGCATCAACACAAGTTGTTTCTGCAGCCCCAGTGAATGTTGTAGCTGTTCTTTCTATATCAGGGCTGCCCACACTGAACTGCTTGCTTGTCTGCATGTGTAGGGGGTTGTTGTTGCATGCTGTTTCGCTTGCAACATTTTGATGATTATGATGTTACGACAGCATCATGAACCCCCTTGAGAGTTTTCTCAGACGCTGAACGAAAAGGAAAAGACCAGCAAAGGACTTGTAAAAAAACTTTAATTACACCTCTTATAAAGACCTATACCTTTTATAAAGTGCCTCAGTTTTATCTTACGGAGATTAAATAACTACATAATACAAATTATATTAATAATTCCATGTGTTTATACGAGTCCTTTATTTTGCAAATATTCGAACAAATGAAGGGAAAAATATAAACAGACACACACACACACGACAACAAGAAACACAAGACAAAGTTAGAGAAGATTCAGCGGTATGTCACCAGACTCGTCCCGGAACTGAGAGGTATGAGCTACGAGGAAAGGCTAAAGGAGCCGAATCTCACGTCCCTGGAAAACAGAAGAGTAAGAGGAGACATGATAACTACCTACAAAATTCTCAGGGGAATTGACAGGGAGGACAAAGACAACCTCTTCAGCACGGGTGGAACACGAACAAGGGGACACAGGTGGAAACTGAGTACTCAGATGAGCCACAGAGACGTTAGAAAGATTTTTTTCAGTGTCAGAGTAGTTAATAAATGGAATGCATTAGGCAGTGATGTGGTGGAGGCTGATTCCATACGCAGTTTCAAATGTAGATATGATAGAGCCCAGTAGGCTCAGGAAACTGTATACCAGTTGATTGACGGTTGAGAGGCGGGACCAAGGAGACAAAGCGCAACCCCCGCAAGAACAATTAGGTGAGTACAATTAGGTGAGTACACACACACACACACGCGCACAAACACACACACGCACACACACAAACACACACGCACAAACACACACAGATATTAAGATTTCTCAAACTGGTATTTTCTCAAGGGACTGTGAATACGTCTTAAGAGACCCAGTAATACAAGTTTACCTTGAGCGAACCATTTTAGAATAGTTCGCTCTTTCTTCGCTCTACTTGATACTGAAAAACAGAGAATTTGAAAAAAATATTATATTCGGACTTCTGTGTTGGAGTCGGATTTTTCAGGCAGGTTAAAAAGAACGAAATTCTCAGAAAAACTATGGAAGCTCTCAGGGGGATGTGAACGAAGAACTCTGGGAAATGAACACATCACTCTGGGAAAACGCTAAGAAATTGGTTCATTGCAAAAGACTCTCTCAAGAGCCTCGCTGAAAAAGTTATTCATAAGGATCTTCGTTGTTATAACAACAGCCTCGTGTACAGCGACCAGCGGGTGTTGTGACAGTCAGGTGGTCGTTATAAGCAACCTGCCGCTATTCCTAGGTTACGGGCTCGCCATAGACCGTGCTACATGGACACTTCGTTCTGAGTAAGTCAATCTGAAACAACACCATATTCCTGCTACTTGTTTTGTTGTTTAAAGGGAGAGTCTTCACCCCTCCTATGCCCAACCACTTGGGGTGGACGGTAGAGCGACGGCCTCGCTTCGTGCAGGTCGGCGTTCAATCTCCCGACAGTCCAAGCACTATTCCTTCATCCCGTCCCATCCCAAATCCTTATCCTGACCCCTTTCTAGTGCTATATAGTCGTAATGGCTTGACGTTTTCCCCTAATATTTTTTCACCCCCTCCAAACACTGACCCGAGGATGAAACAAGAGCTTTAAGCCTTTCAAAACAAACTACCAATCTACGACGTTGCTACAACATTCGAGTTTTAACACCTAACATGTTGTAACAACATTCTAATACGTCATAAAAACGTTTTAATAACAAGTAACAACTTTATTACTAGTTGTAACAAGCGGAAAACTGGGGGATAGTTACGTTGTGGGTTTGTAGGGAACACACCTTCCTGTTTAGCAAAGACAATAACAACACTAATACATGCGTATATGTATGTATTGTCTTATCACTTGAGAATGAACCATGTAGGTTCGAAAAGTTGCGTAAGTTTTATAATAAGTGTAATACATTCTACAGTTATTTATTTATTTCTCTTCACCTCGAACGAAGATGACCTTAGGAGAACTTCCAGTAATAATAATATATGTCAAACTATCCTAATATAAAAAAACTGCGTAGCAATTGTTTGGCTATAGACAATTTGTCACTAAATATTTAACGAATTATTGATGTTGCCAAGAGACAAGGGGACGTGCAATTCATATTTGACAAGTAAAACAAAAAACAGACAAACGTACTGAATATTGCTAATGAAAACGCCATAAAAAATTAATGACTTCAATTTATCAGCTGTCAAAATTTCCTCGTCTGAAGGAGTCGAGAAATCAAATAAATTAATATTACTGAAGAAACTTCGACATTCCTTCGCCTTGCCCTAAATCCTCATAGCCCTGACCCGGGTCTGACGGCTGAGTGGACAGCGCTCGGGATTCGTAGTCCTGAGGTTCCGGGTTCGATCCCCGGTGGAGGCGGAAACAAATGGGTAGAGTTTCTTTCACCCAGATGCCCTCTGTTCACCTAGCGGTAAATTAGGTACCAGGGAGTTAGACAGCTGCTACGGGCTGCTTCCTGGGAGTAACAAAAAGGAGACCTGGTCGAGGACAGGAGGAAGAGTTTCATAGCTTTGAAGGGCAGCCAAAGAGGATAGATATAGGGAGGGCAGATAGGATAGGCAGCTATGGATGGCAAGTAATTTTAACAGCTAAATAAATAGAAAGAGACAGTTAGAGAGGACGGCTAGTGAGTGAAGCTAGTTCCGGGAGCTTCATACAGACACACACACACACACACACTAGCCTTGCTAGGTTTACACACACACACACACACACACCTGTTGATTGACAGTTGAGAGGCGGGACCAAAGAGCCAGAGCTCAACCCCCGCAAGTACAACTAGGTGAGTACAACTAGGTGAGTACACCATGAACCAACAAACACAGCAGCTCTGATAGGCTGAATTTATTTTAACGCCAAAAGTAACCCGACGTGTTGAATATTTAAGGTAAAAAAAAACACAAATCATTATAGTGCAACATTGCAATTAATATCTCTAATGAGCGCATGAATTAGCAAAGCCGCTGCTGTTCCTTCGTTAACAAACTCCAGCTGTGGCGTTAATTTTATTATTATTTTTTTTGGGGTGTGAGGGACAAATTTAAAATTCAATAAATATATGTTGAGTAAAAATAACTGAATGCTTATTTTGTATGTACTAATTGCTTGTGTAATACGTATATATACATATAACTCTATGAGGCGACCAGGGTTCGAACCTGTATTACCAGTGCAAAGCAGTGAACAGTGCTCACCCCCCCCCCCCTGGCATACACAGTACTATAACCCCTTCACCAGCTATTGCCTATATGGATTGGTTAGTCTTGGAGCTCATTAAACCATGACCATACCATAAACCATAAATTAGCTCCATGACTAACCATTCCCCGGCAACACTCGTGGTGCAATTTAGGCAACGTTTTCCAGTCAATTCCTAATGGCTTAGACCCCAGACCCTCGGGTCTGCATCAGGTTAGGAAGGGTTAAAATAGGTTCGGGTCCTATTTTACAATTTCCGTGACTCCAGCGGTTTATTTCACCAATTTAGATAAGTAGATTGCGACGTAGTAGAGCTTCAATCTACCAGTGTTTCTCCAGAGAAACCGGTTATCTACCCAGTGTTTGTTCAGAGAAACCGGTTATCTACCCAGTGTTTGTTCAGAGAAACCGGTTATCTACCCAGTGTTTGTTCAGAGAAACCGGTTATCTACCAGTATTTGTCCAGAGAAACCGGTTATCTACCAGTGTTTGTCTAGAGAAACCGGTTATCTACCCAGTGTTGGTCCAGAGAAACCGGTTATCTACCCAGTGTTGGTCCAGAGAAACCGGTTATCTACCAGTGTTGGTCCAGAGAAACCGGTTATCTACCAGTGTTTGTCTAGAGAAACCGGTTATCTACCAGTGTTTGTCTAGAGAAACCGGTTATCTACCCAGTGTTGGTCCAGAGAAACCGGTTATCTACCCAGTGTTGGTCCAGAGAAACCGGTTATCTACCAGTGTTGGTCCAGAGAAACCGGTTATCTACCCAGTGTTGGTCCAGAGAAACCGGTTATCTACCAGTGTTTGTCCAGAGAAACCGGTTATCTACCCAGTGTTTGTTCAGAGAAACCGGTTATCTACCAGTGTTTGTTCAGAGAAACCGGTTATCTACCAGTGTTTGTTCAGAGAAACCGGTTATCTACCCAGTGTTTGTCCAGAGAAACCGGTTATCTACCCAGTCTTTGTCCAGAGAAACCGGTTATCTACCAGTGTTGGTCCAGAGAAACCGGTTATCTACCCAGTGTTTGTTCAGAGAAACCGGTTATCTACCAGTGTTGGTCCAGAGAAACCGGTTATCTACCAGTGTTTGTTCAGATAGAACCGAATATCCGGATATCCACAGGTTCGGTCCCCAAGAAACAGATCGACCACAACCAGCTACTATTTCACCAACCTACTTCACATCCAGCCCGTCGTCCTAAGGTTCCCCAACGTCAAGAAACTGACGTACTAAATGTACCTTTTATCCTAACCAACCAGAGGACCCAAAACAGAAAACGGGACAGAATGTTATAATTTCGCGAGCCGTTTTCATTTCCAAGTACGACAATTTTTGGCTTTAGAGCATACGTCAAAATGCGACGTTCTATTAGGAGGACTGGAATTGTTCCATCACAATGACTATGGACGGGGGATGAGGAGAGACTTGCCTAGACTACTAATCTTGGTGCTTCGTCAACACTATCCTTTAAACTAAACGTTGTAACTATCCCTAAACTATCACTCCAAGACGGATAGGGCAAACAGCACGTTCATTCGCGCCTGATTACGACCCAACGACACCGGGGATTCGAACCCCAGATCCGGACCAGGGCACGCAGACTGGATATAACAACCTGGGAAGATATCTAACAAGAAAGGGGCATAAAGAGCAGTGTGTGGAGGAGACAAGATATCGTATTGGTCTATTATGCATTTCGTCGACAATCTTGGTCGAGGACAGGGCCGCGGGAACGCTAAGCCCCGAAATCATCTCTAGATCACCCCGATATTGCCTAAGAGGTTCAGTTTGAACCACTGATTGAACCAGATCAATTCTTCAGGCTATCACACAGAGACAAAAAAGGCTTCACACAATGGCATTTTCTGGGGAGAGAAAAACGACATTTTCTGGGGAGAGAAAAACGGCATTTTCTGGGGAGAGAAAAACGGCATTTTCTGTGGACCGAAAAACGGCATTTTCTGTGGACCGAAAAAACGGCATTTTCTGTGGACCGAAAAAACGGCATTTTCTGTGGACCGAAAAACGGCATTTTCTGTGGACCGAAAAACGGCATTTTCTGTGGACCGAAAAACGGCATTTTCTGTGGACCGAAAAACGGCATTTTCTGTGGACCGAAAAACGGCATTTTCTGTGGACCGAAAAACGGCATTTTCTGTGGACCGAAAAACGGCATTTTCTGTGGACCGAAAAACGGCATTTTCTGTGGACCGAAAAACGGCATTTTCTGTGGACCGAAAAACGGCATTTTCTGTGGACCGAAAAACGGCATTTTCTCTGAACAGAAAAAACGGATATCGTCGGGTTGAAGACAAATGTATAATAGTCTATGTACAAAACAAACTATCTATGTCCTTACCTGAGTATCGTCGAGGCATAGACGACACGCAATCAATCGTTAGAAACTTCATCTGTAGCAAATCCATTGGCATAGAATGTTGCCCAAGTGTCTCGGAACACAGGCTAATCAATACTGGCTGTTTACGTAACCCTTCCTCAACTACGAAGACCACATGGTCGTTAATCGAGCCCGGCTCGTTAAAGCAGCGACCGTCTTGCATATAAGTACTCATCTATTTTAACATACTGTGAATTAATCAAATGTTTTATCATTTATAAATATTATTATACATTCAAATTATGTGTATAGTTAGGCGTTAATAGGTTATGTTGGTGATTATTTGGATTTGTAGTACGTGGGTGAAGCAGTTACAGCGTTGTGGTTCGAATAGGTGTCCTCAGCGAATCACTGTTCGATAAAAGTTCGAACGTCCTCAGCTGTGAGTCGTAAACCAACCCGTCCTCGACTCAAGTCCACAGCCCGTCCTCCAAACAAAGATCCAAAAGTGATTCCTTCCACCCGCCAAACCCCCTGTTTATGAATGAAAAACGGTTTACACACGACGCACAACCGATTTCGTTCGAACACTTCCGGAACAAGTGCTTCACTGACGAATTTTGTTCGAATCACAACGCTATAAATGCTTCACCCACGTACTACAAATACTACAATCGCCAACAGAACCTAAACACCTAACCTAACCTATCCTATGCCTATATATACACAATATGCTAATATATTATAATATTAATTTATACTTGAGAAAATTCTCATTTTGAATGAACAGCATGTTAAAATTGATGAATGCGTCTGTGGGGTCGAACGCTGGATGGAATGGACAGGAGTCGAGGACGGGTTGAATCATACACAGAACCTAAATACCTAACCACAATCTGCGCCTAACTATACTTAGAACTTTAGTGAATAATAACATTAATTTATATACGAGGAACAGACTTATTTTCAATATAAAGTATATTAAAACTAATCAATGTTTCTTAGGGGACTGCCGCTGTCTTAACGAGCCTGACCTGAGGACGGACTGATTTACACTTGTTGTTGTTTTAGATTCAACTACATGGAACAAAAGTGCCAAGTAGCACGGGCTATGGTGATCCCGTAGTGGACTTACCTGGCACAGGAGCGGTGCAAGTAGCACGGGCTATGGTGAGCCCGTAACTTACCTGGAACAGGAGCGGGGCAAGTAGCACGGGCTATGGTGAGTCCGTAGTGGACTTACCTGGCACAGGAGCGGTGCAAGTAGCACGGGCTATGGTGAGCCCGTAGTGGACTTACCTGGCACAGGAGCGGGGCAAGTAGCACGGGCTATGGTGATCCCGTAGTGGACTTACCTGGCACAGGAGCGGGGCAAGTAGCACGGGCTATGGTGAGCCCGTAGTGGACTTACCTGGCACAGGAGCGGGGCAAGTAGCACGGGCTATGGTGAGCCCGTAGTGGACTTACCTGGCACAGGAGCGGGGCAAGTAGCAGGGGCTATGGTGAGCCCGTAGTGGACTTACCTGGCACAGGAGCGGGGCAAGTAGCACGGGCTATGGTGAGCCCGTAGTGGACTTACCTGGCACAGGAGCGGGGCAAGTAGCACGGGCTATGGTGAGCCCGTAGTGGACTTACCTGGCACAGGAGCGGGGCAAGTAGCAGGGGCTATGGTGAGCCCGTAGTGGACTTACCTGGCACAGGAGCGGGGCAAGTAGCACGGGCTATGGTGAGCCCGTAGTGGACTTACCTGGCACAGGAGCGGGGCAAGTAGCACGGGCTATGGTGATCCCGTAGTGGACTTACCTGGCACAGGAGCGGGGCTGTGAAATAGCCCCGTTCCTGTGCCAGGAGATGAAATAACTGTGCCCAAGATTACCATCAAAGTGCCGTCGGAACGGTGGTCAAATACCCTCGGCTATCATCGTCTTTTGGACGGTCACTGATGGTCGAGTGGATAGGTACAATGTACACCAGTTGCATTGTGCTCCTAGCGGTCTGGGTTCGAGTCACTTCTGGGGTGTGGAGTTTTCAGTTGCATATATGCTTGGAGACCATTCAAGCTTGTTCGCATACATATAATATATATTATATATTATATATATATATATATATATATATATATATATATATATATATATATATATATATATATATATATATATATATATATATATATATATACACATACACACACACACACACGAAAAATAAAGTGTACTTCAAGGGTCCGCCCTCAGCCACTGGGAATAAAAAAAGTCCTCTCGCTTCGCTCGACAGTGATGAGTTCCCAAGTAAATCCTTTCCATTTCGAGTACTGGACATTCATGCATGCAATATATATTGCAGTACATACCTACATGCACATATATGTGGAGGCTGACTCCATACACAGTTTCAAATGTAAATATGATAGAGCCCAGTAGGCTCAGGAACCTGTACACCAGTTGATTGACAGTTAAGAGGCGGGACCAAAGAGCCAGAGCTCAACCCCCGCAAGTTCAACTAGACGAGTACACGCATTTAATGTGACCAAGTCAGACCAAAGATTCTAGCGCGAGTCTTATTCTTAAAAAAAATTATTATTTTATTATTCTCTTATTCTTAAAAAAAAATAAATCACTTGAGAAGGAAGTAAAAAAAATAACTTTCCTAAGTTCAGTTTCATAGGTTTATTTATCCTGATGCTAAGAGTTGCGTTTAGTTAACTCTTGTTAACATTCTCAAAGGCTGAGTTCGATTGAAAACAAAGTTTCTTGCTGCATGATTTATACCCTAGGATGAAGTGAAGGAGATGAGGTCAAGGCGAATTGCCTCGAGTCAATTGTACCTTGTCAATCTCCTATTTACATAGCCTTCTGTGCATCAATATGTATCGATATTCAGTCTTCTAATTGTCGCTGTATCTGTCCATTATTTTGGTGCTCGTCAGGATGTGTCAGGGTGATGGTCTGGTTATATATTGAGGCGATATGTTCCTTAATAGAGACTTGCTTCTTGTGCAATGTTTGAGGATGGAGGCAAGACCCTTCTGGCTAGCTTTACCCAACTTTCCACTGTGATTACTGCCAGGTATGTGGCCAACATGGCCGGATTGAGGTATCAAATGAGTACAACATTTCACAGTGCCCCTATTGAACCCCATGTATTTCCTGGTGACCCTGGGGACCAGTTCTACCTAGTATTCGCTCCTATTGTGGAAACCAACGACTCCTATTTAGTTGGTTGATTCAACATCAATTATGCTGATTCATCCTTGATTCATCGCTACTAGAGAATATTTTCCCAATGAGTTTTGGGGAAAATGATGACTGGTGGAAGTGGTGGGTAACCCAAGGGTCCCAAAGGGTGACTCAGGCAAGTAGAGGTAAACTCAAGGGTCCACCTCAGTACACACACACCCCAGGGCTCGTGAAAGGAAACCCAGATCAGTGCCACTTGAGACTAACGATGCCATTAGTCCAATACCTCGTTGAGGCCAACTGGAGGTAACCATCGTCCAACCAATGGACGAATTCGCTTATTTTTGCCTGCACGATCGAGGGGGTCAGATTCACGAAGCAGTTACGCAAGCACTTACGAACCTGTCCATCTTTTCTCAATCTTTGGCGGCTTTATTCACAATTATTAAACAGTTAATGAGCTCCGAAGCACCAGGAGGCTGTTTATAACAATAACAACAGTTGATTGGCAAGTTTTCATGCTTGTAAACTGTTTAATAAATGTAACCAAAGCCGTCAACGATTGAAGAAAGATGTACACGTTCGTAAGTACTTGCGTAACTGCTTCGTGAATTTGTTTCCATGTCTTTGACCCTGCCTCTCTACCAATTGCTTAATGTACTAACTCCTCATCTATCATATATATATTTCTAAACTTTGAATGTCTGTATGTTCGGCCAGACGCTTGCAGATAGCCTAAAAAAAAAATTAACATTGATTACTATTGGGTGCGTGGTCAGCATGGATGAGTAGGGGTTGGCATCTATGAAATTAATGTCACATAACACGGTGCCAATACTTTCTCTTTACTGACTAGCCTACCCTTTCATTCCCTCGTCCCCGACCCACCAAGCGACGAAACCCGTCTATCCCTCAAGTAAGTTATTGAGGGCGGTACAAAGCAGCTTAAGCTATTTCTGCCCTTGTAAAATTCATCACAAAATATCACCGTACAAAAATATAAACATTAACAAAAAAATCACCCGAACAAATTTATATGTATATAATTTTTACTAATGTTAGAAATTCTAATGGATTCAGGCCACCCTACCACCTCCCTCCAGCAAGCCAGGAAACATGCAGGCTGATGCTCTAGGGGACATCTAAACTAAATTGAAAACAAATGGAGTGTATACATAACGCCTGGCCAACCTTCTGGCTAATTTGCATAATAAATTATTCCTCTCGTAGGCTGGAAACAACATTTACTTTTAATATTATATATATATATATATATATTATATATATATATATATATATATATATATATATATATATATATATATGTCGTACCTAGTAGCCAGAACGCACTTCTCAGCCTACTATGCAAGGCCCGATTTGCCTAATAAGCCAAGTTTTCTTGAAATAATTGTTTTTCGACTACCTAACCTACCTAACCTAACCTAACTTTTTTGGCTACCTAACCTAACCTAATCTATAAAGATAGGTTAGGTTAGGTTAGGTAGGGTTGGTTAGGTTCGGTCATATATCTACGTTAATTTTAACTCCAATAAAAAAAAATTGACCTCATACATAATGAAATGGGTAGCTTTCTCATTTCATAGGAAAAAATATTGAGAAAATATATTAATTCAGGAAAACTTGACTTATTAGGCAAATCGGGCCTTGCATAGTAGGCCGAGTACGACGTTCTGGCTACTAGGTACAACATATATATATATAACTGGATTACGTCATTGGTAGGCTTTTGATGTGTGGTTTCTTTGAGGACTAGTTAAGGAATATTTTATCACTCTGGGACAGAGTTAGAGATCAGCTAAAATATATTTGTTATAATATCCTTAGTAATGGAAAAACTCAATTATCCTCATTCAATTCATATGTATACAATATTCAATATTCAATGTATACAATTCCCCAAAATATCAAAGAGAGACGCCTAATAGAAGGAGTAATTATAGATTCTATAGATACAGTATGAGGCCTGACAGCTGAGTGGACAGCGCTCGGGATTCGTAGTTCTGAGGTGCCGGGTTCGATCCCCGGCGTAAGCGGAAACAAAAAGGGCAACGTTTTTTTCACCCTGATATCCCTATGCACATAGGAGTAAATAGGTACCTGGGAGTTAGACAGCTGCTACGGGCTGCTTACTGGGGGTGTGTAACAAAAAGAAGGCCTGGTCGAGGACCGGGCCGCGGGGACGCAAAACCCCGAGATCATCTCAAGATAACCTCAAGATAACCAAGAAAAAATAAATCTCATAGTTATGTAGATCAAATTAACCGCAAAATTAATCCCAAGAAACCAAAGTAGTAGTGGTAGGCATCCATCAGTCTCAGGAGACTATGGAGTTGCGCTCTGGTTTTTGAAATTGAAATAAGTTTATTGAGGTAAAATACACACAAAGGGATGAGGTAGCTCAAGCTATTCTCACCCCATTCAGTACAACGTGTTAATACATACATAGACACACATCACAAATAAACATATTTGCGCTCTGGTTGTCGGTCTGAAGTGGCCTCTCCAGGGCGCAAAGCCCCGGTACGTTGATACGGGGTGGGAGAAGCTGTTACCCATGCAGCCAAACTAACTAATCATTAATTCACATAAGCACAGACCTTGTGATGCAAAGAGTAGGGCTCATGATTCCGTGGAACTCTGTCCACAGGGACAAGAAATCCGGATAATTGAGCAATCTTCCCTCCATAAAATCTTATAATCACTCCATTAAAATCTACCACTTACGGGCTATTCATGCCCGTGCCGCCTCTTAAGGGGCTTAATCTGAATCAGTCAATTAGTCGAATCTATTGTATAAAGCGTTGTATAAATGCTTCATACAATCATTGTATAAAGCACCTTGAGAAAGGATGTAGGTTACATTCCAAAATTTGTTTTTTAACACACACATATTGGGACTTTCCTTCACCCTCATCTTCAGTAATTATAATTAATAACATCATTAATGAGAAAAATTATAATATTAATAATAATACTTACCAATTATAATTCCTAAAAAAATAATACCAAAGGCTATTATTGCCAATATCACAACTACAAAATCTATTGCTAGAGCTGCCACAACAGCCAACAAACTACAGTCTGTTGTTGTTGTTTAAGATTCGCTACCTGGAACAAAAAGTTCCAAGTAGCACGGACTATGGTGATCCCGTGAACTACAGCAGTAAGTCATTAAAGTACAGAAACAACAACATAACTACTAATAATGTAGCAACATTCTGCTGTCATTGTGGCTGTCAGCTCAGCTCAGATCCGTAATTAAAACCTGATTTCAATTTTCTAATTACAGAAATATATTGACAGGAAGGAATTATGGCATTGGTTTTTCTTTCTGTAAAATGATATATATATCTTTTTTTCACAATGCTCGAAGCTACAATGCAAATTACAACAGCAAATACTGATACATGTAAAAGTTTCACAATTATACATATTAAAATTTTAAAAGAAAATTAATGGCATCACCAAAAATATGAAAAATTTAAATTTCAAGTTAAAATCTTTTAATCTACTTTGGACTAATTTAGGTAAGCCGCCCATTGTATCATGTTGAAAAGCTGGAGAGAAAACGGTGGACAGAGTCGAGGGGCCAGATTCACGAAGCAGTTACGCAAGTACTTACGAACGTGTACATCTTTCCTCAATCTTTGGCGGCTTTGGTTACATTTATTAAACAGTTTACAAGCATGAAAACTTGCCAATCAACTGTTGTTATTGTTATAAACAGCCTCCTGGTGCTTCGGAGCTCATTAACTGTTTAATAATTGTAAACAAAGCCACCAAAGATTGAGAAAAGATGGACAGGTTCGTAAGTGCTTGCGTAACTGCTTCGTGAATCTGGCCCCAAGATTACAATGGCAGAAGAATGCCACATCGTCGACCTTACCCATGAGGGAAGGAGTGATAGTTCCCTCAATGCGGGCAGGGACGCACGAAGCAATTTGCCCCAAGGAGTCCCTTGCCTCGAAAAAAAATGTCAGAGCGAGATTGAGTTCAATCCCCGAATGACGAGGTTTATATAGTGTTTTCCCCTCCAATTGAAGAATATATTACTGTTATGTTATATTATATAACACACACACACACACACACACACACACACACACACACACACACACACACACACACACACACACACACACACACACACACACACACGATGCTCACCAGTATTGTTCTTAGTATGTCTCAGGTCAAGAATATTGACGTAAGAATATTTAGTAAGATCGATAGAACTCCGTAGTGAACAAATCCACAAGGGCCGTGACGAGGATTCGAACCTACGTCCGAGAGCCAGTAAGTTCATTAGAACTTCTGGTTTCAATTCTTTTGACCGTGTCGTAGCTCAGTCGATTGAGGCAGCGTCTAGAATGCTCTCAGACGTAGGATCGAATCCTCAAATTTACGCACTAATGACTGAGTCCAACACCGTGATTTAGTGAAGACCCTAGTTCAGATCAGCACCTGAGAGAGAGAGAGAGAGAGAGAGAGAGAGAGAGAGAGAGAGAGAGAGAGAGAGAGAGAGAGAGAGAGAGAGAGAGAGAGAGAGAGAGAGAGAGAGACTGGAGGACGAGGAAAAAGAGTGATAGTTAAGATCTATCCCTCGAACATATAAAAACATTTTAACCCTACACACACAAGTTCGAGCCCTGAACACAGCTCATGTAGATTTATTCATGTTAACTTGTTGTCTAGAAGCGCTCTCAAGTTGTAATTTTTTCTCATATACTCTATTGCACATCCAAAGGTACTCCAATGTACTCTACGTTCATGCACTCATGTACTAAATCTGTCCCTCTCAATCTCCCTAAGCCGACCGACATTGCCAGGCTTACAAAGGGAAATTCAAAGGCTTTCAAAATTCACTCTTGCTTTGGAAACAGAAGAACAAAGATCTATGTTGACAGTTATGAATTGTTGAATGTAAACATTCTTGGAACACTTAAGTTGGCAAGCCTTATTCCTTTGTCGCTATGCGATCAGGTGGGGTTTAGATACTGAATTATCTGCCTGACTGTTCGGAATGGAATTTGAATGTTTAATAGTTCATGAACGAAGGAGGGATGAGAGAGAGAGAGAGAGAGAGAGAGAGAGAGAGAGAGAGAGAGAGAGAGAGAGAGAGAGAGAGAGAGAGAGAGAGAGAGAGAGACAGACAGACAGACAGAGACAGAGAGACAGAGAGAGACAGAGACAGAGAGACAGAGACAGAGACAGACAGAGACAGACAGAGACAGAGACAGAGAGAGACAGAGACAGAGAGACAGAGACAGAGAGACAGTGAGGGGGGGGGGGCAGAGTTGGCACAAACATAAGTAGAAAAAGGCAGAAACAAAGAAATATAGAACAAAATAAAAACCAGCGATAATTATAAAACAAGAGAATAGGCGATTAACAAAAAAACGCACCAAATGATGAAACAAAGAGACAAATACACAAACAAAGACACAGGAAGATATACTGAAAGACAAAGCTTCCGTTGTTCAAGAGAACCCAAGTGAACAATGAACAATTCATCCGGAAATAACACATAACACATGTTACTCATCCCTAACGTGAAGCTCTCATGAATCTGCATGAATACAATACACATATGAATATGTATATGGATATCTAACTAGATAACTAGGTAATTAGCGTGGTTGAAAGATGATTGAGAAGATAGGTAAGTACTTAAGTGGAAAAGTAGCTGAATAAGTAACTAGATAGATGGATAAGATGATAGATGAGCCAGATAGATGGAGAAATAAGTAAGGAAATTGGAAAATACACACATACATACATATATATATATACATACATTACGTACATTACAAAGGGTCCTGCAGCGCAGTAGTCTAAGCCATCGTCTTACAACCGTGTGTCCTATAGCCGAATCCCACTAGAACAGAGAAAGACTGGGCAAAGTTTCCTTTCACCTCATGCACCTATTCACCTAGCATCAAATATATATACTCGGTGAGCCACCGAACTGTTGTGGGTGGCATCGTGGGAGGTTAGTATAGATGACCCAAGAGGACCTTCATGACCCTAATTACAGGCTTCCTGTCCCCCCCCCCCCCACAACGTGAACTGATGCAGAGAAAGAGTTGATTGAACTGACGAACAACTGGATCGATAGAGAAATAGATGGAACGATAGACACACGGATAGATAGATGGTTCCAAAGATATATTCTGATCGACTCCAATGAGTGCTTCCAGATGCCCATTGTCTGTCTGTCTGTCTGTGTCTGTCTGTCTCTGTGTCTGTCTGTCTCTGTTTGTGTCTGTCTGTCTCTGTTTGTGTCTGTCTGTCTGTCTGTCTGTCTGTCTGTCTGTCTGTCTGTCTGTCTGTCTTTCTGTCTGTCTCTGTCTGTCTGTCTCTGTGTCTGTCTGTCTCTGTGTCTGTCTGTCTCTGTGTCTGCCTGTCTCTGTCTATCTGTCTCTGTCTGTCTGTCTGTCTGTCTGTCTGTGTCTGTCTCTGTCTGTCTGTGTCTGTCTCTGTCTGTCTCTGTCTGTCTCTGTGTGTCTGTCTCTGTCTGTCTCTGTGTGTCTGTCTCTGTCTGTCTCTGTGTGTCTGTCTCTGTCTGTCTGTGTCTGTCTCTGTCTGTCTCTGTGTGTCTGTCTCTGTCTGTCTCTGTGTGTCTGTCTCTGTGTGTCTGTCTCTGTCTGTCTCTGTGTGTCTGTCTCTGTCTGTCTCTGTGTGTCTGTCTCTGTGTGTCTGTCTCTGTCTGTCTCTGTGTGTCTGTCTCTGTCTGTCTCTGTGTGTCTGTCTCTGTCTGTCTCTCTCTCCCACCCTCTCCTTTCACCCCTGTAAAAAATAATACAAAATCAATGACAGAAAGGCTAAACCCTCTCCCCTTCCCCCTCTATCTACCCCCCATTCTTCCCACCCCATCATCATTTTCTGCCCTTTCACTCCTCCTCCTCCTCCTCCCCTTCCTTACCCTCCCTTCCCCTCCCATCATCAGCAATTCTCTCTTGCTCTCCCATTTCTCTTCGCTTGCTCCCCCTCCCTTACCCTTTCCATCTCCCCCTTACCCTACTGCTGCCCATTTGCAACCCCTTTCTCCGTTTCCCATTTGCCCTTTCATGGCTTAAAGGCAAACTTTCAGATCTTTCAGATTTGCTGAATACATTGTGTATGAATAGTGTTTCGTCTCGCTGCTCTTGTGGGGATGTTGCTGGCATAGACGAGGTGGAGCCCCAGAACTGATTGGGCTTCATTCTGCAATAGTCAAGGTGAGCGTAAGACAGAGTGAACAGAGACATGAGGTTGTAAGAGTGAGCAGACACATGAGATGTATGAGGGCGTTTGAACATTAAAAACTAATAATTAATTAAATAAAAATATATGTTTAAAGTCTAAAAAAAAAAATCTGTCATATCCGATCGACTAAAAATTTTTTTTTTTAATTAAATTTTTTAACATGGTCAAATTTTTTAAAAAATATTTTAAATGAACGTATTTTAAATCACCGAAAATATATTTAATTCAATATACAAAACAATAAATAAAATAAAATTAGTATTCAGTGTATTTGTCACATCTTCTTTTTGAGGTTACCTTGAGAAGATTTCGGGGCTCAGCGTCTCCGGGGCCCGGTCCTCGACCAGACCTCCTTTTTTGTTACACACCCCCAGGAAGCAGCCCGTAGCAGTTGTCAAACTCCCAGGTACCTATTTACTGCTAGGTGAACAGGGAGCATCAGGGTAAAAGAAACTCTGCCCATTTGTTTCCGCCTCCACTGGGGACCGAGCCCGGAACCTCTGGATTACGAATCCCGAGCGCTGTCCACTCAGCCGTCATGATCAAAGATGCACAGGTTTCGTAAGGTGACATAAGCTTGACGAGTCCCGGAAGCAATTATTAACCCATGTTGCTATATAGATTTATATAATCACTATATATATAGATATATATAGTCACTATGTCAGCTTCTTACGGTCTGGAAGCTGGAGTGGGTGTGGTATGGCACTATAGTCATGCTGGCTTCACTCTGCAATAGCTGAGATGGAATGGGCAAGGTGGACACCCATCCCATACCCATTCTAACAACAATAGGCAAACCCACGAGTCTAATTGATCTGTCTCTAGAATAGGCAAAGCGGAGTACCAGTCAAGCGAGTCTGACTCTAGAAAGGGCAAAGCGGAGTACCAGTCAAGCGAGTCTGACTCTAGAAAGGGCAAAGCGGAGTACCAGTCAAGCGAGTCTGACTCTAGAAAGGGCAAAGCGGAGTACCAGTCAAGCGAGTCTGACTCTAGAAAGGGCAAAGCGGAGTACCAGTCAAGCGAGTCTGACTCTAGAAAGGGCAAAGCGGAGTACCAGTCAAGCGAGTCTGACTCTAGAAAGGGCAAAGCGGAGTACCAGTCAAGCGAGTCTGACTCTAGAAAGGGCAAAGCGGAGTACCAGTCAAGCGAGTCTGACTCTAGAAAGGGCAAAGCGGAGTACCAGTCAAGCGAGTCTGACTCTAGAAAGGGCAAAGCGGAGTACCAGTCAAGCGAGTCTGACTCTAGAAAGGGCAAAGCGGAGTACCAGTCAAGCGAGTCTGACTCTAGAAAGGGCAAAAATCAGATAACAAAAATCTAAATAAAAACATAAAAAAATAGGTTTAGCAACAGATACCAAAGCAACAAAAAAAATTGAAAAGTTTGAATGAAGCCTTTTTTATCTTTTTTTCCCCGAGTGTGACACTTTATTTATAGTTGCAACTGTGTTCCAAACATTTCTGTTGACCTCCACTTTCCCAAATTTATCGAGGATTTGTTTTTGGAATACCTTTATTAGTATTGATTTTATATATATATATATATATATATATATATATATATATATATATATATATATATATATATATATATATATATATATATAAATATATATATATATATATATATATATATATATATATATATATATATATATATATAAATATATATATATATATATATATATATATATATATATATATATATATATATATATGTATGTAGAGGAGCGGAACCACCAAATGGCAGCCAATTGCGATCTCAGAGATTTGCCTTAAGGTAAGCGCATTGGGGAGGCAGTATCTAGGAGCCAGACAAGTGAGGTATCTACAAGGGTGAGAGAGAGAGAGACGGGTGAGGGAAGTCAGAAGGAAGGGAGAGACTTGGGGAAGCAGTGTGAGAGTAATCCTGAGGAACAGGAAAAGGGATAGGAAGAAAAGTTTTCCTTTGAAAACCCTCCTGTTTTAGGGGTTTTCCAAGAATGGAAAGTAGAGTGGGAGATTGGGGAGAGAGGAGGGGGGAGGGGAGATAGGGAAGAGGGGAGATGGGGAGATAGGTAAAAGGGGAAGATGGGGAGGTTCCAGAGACGTCACTCAGCATATGGCTCCCCGCATAATCTCCTACGTGCTTGAGTAGACCTGAGTTAATTATGCATTTAAATCAGCTTGTGGAGATTGCTCCTGTGAGAGCCGGATATGTGGAAGGAAGGGCAAAGTGGATATTTTGAGGGGAGGGGAAGGGAGGGGAGTGTTAGGGAGAGGGTAAGGGGAGAGGGAGAGTGGGAGGGAGAGATGGGATTATGGTAATTGATGTTCACTACACTTTATTCCATTCCATGATTTTCATCCATTCATTTGGCTCGTCAGGTTCATTTCAGGCTCGTTCATTTCAGGCTCGTCCATTCATTTGGCTCGACACGAATACAAAAGTTAACAAAGGTTAACTGAGATACTTACGGGGCTATTCAAGCCCATGCCACCTATTGGGGTAGCTTAATCTTCATCAATTACTTACTAAGATAGTTTAACCTGCAGAAACTTATGCACCATTCACAATGGATAGAAAAAAAAGAGAGTTGTATGTGTATACCCATAGAGAGTATACAGAGTGTGGGCCAAGCAATACACTGTTCAGTGTAGTCTACAGTGGGATCTTCCTCTATTTTTTTGTTAATTTTACTTCAATTATTATTTTTAATTTGCTGTTATGCAGGAATGGAATGATCTCGAAACTACCCAGAGCATAAGGTTTTTATCGTTAAAATATAAATGATTGACATAATATATAATTATTATATAATGTAATATTAATATTATTATATAATGTAATATTAATATTATTATATAATATTACGGCGTTACAAACACACACGTAAAGATCCTGTCAGTCCATTAAACATACAAGAAACTGCCACGGTTGGGCAGACTGCATATTTCTGGACTGCCAAAAAGCCTTTGATACAGTACCGCACATGAGACTGTTGTTCAAACTCGAGAGGCAGGCGGGGGGTGGGAGGAAAGGTCCTAGCATGGATAAGGAACTACCTAACAGGAAGGAGCCAAAGAGTTACGGTAAGGGGCGAGAAGTCGGACTGGCGAACAGTAACGAGTGGAGTACCACAAGGATCGGTGCTGGGACCAATTCTATTTCTTGTATATGTTAACGACATGTTTACAGGAGTAGAGTCCTACATGTCAATGTTCGCGGATGATGCAAAGTTGATGAGAAGAGTTGTGACAGATGAGGATTGCGGGATCTTCCAAGAGGACCTGAACAGGTTGCAGAGATGGTCAGAGAAATGGCTACTGGAGTTCAACACGAGCAAATGTAGTTATGGAAATGGGACTAGGAGATAGGAGACCAAAGGGACAGTACACAGTGAAGGGGAACTGCCTACCTGTGACGACGCGAGAAAGAGACCTGGGGGTGGACGTAACACCTAATCTATCTCCTGAGGCACATATAAATAGGATAACGACAACAGCGTACTCTACACTGGCAAAAGTTAGAACATCATTCAAAAGCCTAAGTAAGGAGGCATTTAGGGCGCTTTACACTGCCTACGTGAGGCCAGTCTTAGAGTATGCCGCCTCATCATGGAGTCCCCATCTGAAGAAGCATATAAGGAAACTGGAAAAGGTTCAGAGGTTTGCAACAAGACTCGTCCCAGAGTTACGAGGGATGGGGTATGAGGAGCGCCTGAGGGAACTGTGCCTTACGACAATAGAAAGAAGAAGGGAGAGGGGGGGGGACATGATATGAACGTATAAAATACTCAAAGGGATTGACAGAGTGGACATAGACGAAATGTTCACACGGAATAGTAACAGAACGAGGGGACATGGGTGGAAGCTGGAAACTCAGATGAGTCACAGAGATGTTAGGAAGTTTTCTTTTAGCGTGAGAGTAGTGGAAAAATTGAATGCACTTAAGGAACAGGTTGTGGAAGCAAATACTATTCATAATTTTAAAACCAGGTATGATAGGGAAATAGGACCATAGTCATTGCTGTAAACAACCGATGCTCGAAAGGTGGGATCCACGAGTCAATGCTCGATCCTGCAGACACAAATTGATGAGTACAATTCGGTGAGTACACAAACATAACCCCAGCTTCCTCATAGTTCTAGCCTCACAAATCCCACACCACTTGTCTATTCATGAGCGGCTTCCCCACACACACAGTGAAACTGCCATTACTATCCTTATTCTCCCCTTCTATCTTCACACTTCCACTCTATCCTCACACTTCCACTCTATCCTCACACTTCCACTCTATCCTCACACTTCCACTCTATCCTCACACTTCCACTCTATCCTCACACTTCCACTCTATCCTCACACTTCCACTCTATCCTCACACTTCCACTCTATCCTCACACTTCCACTCTATCCTCACACTTACCCTCTATCCTCACACTTACCCTCTATCCTCACACTTACCCTCTATCCTCACACTTACCCTCTATCCTCACACTTACCCTCTATCCTCACACTTACCCTCTATCCTCACACTTACCCTCTATCCTCACACTTACACTCTATCCTCACACTTCCACTCTATCCTCACACTTCCACTCTATCCTCACACTTCCACTCTATCCTCACACTTCCACTCTATCCTCACACTTACCCTCTATCCTCACACTTGCACTCTATCCTCACACTTGCACTCTATCCTCACACTTACCCTCTATCCTCACACTTACCCTCTATCCTCACACTTACCCTCTATCCTCACACTTACACTCTATCCTCACACTTACACTCTATCCTCACACTTACACTCTATCCTCACACTTACACTCTATCCTCACACTTACACTCTATCCTCACACTTACACTCTATCCTCACACTTACACTCTATCCTCACACTTACCCTCTATCCTCACACTTACCCTCTATCCTCACACTTACCCTCTATCCTCACACTTACCCTCTATCCTCACACTTACCCTCTATCCTCACACTTACCCTCTATCCTCACACTTACCCTCTATCCTCACACTTACCCTCTATCCTCACACTTACCCTCTATCCTCACACTTACACTCTATCCTCACACTTACACTCTATCCTCACACTTACACTCTATCCTCACACTTACACTCTATCCTCACACTTACACTCTATCCTCACACTTACACTCTATCCTCACACTTACACTCTATCCTCACACTTACACTCACACTCTATCCTCACACTTACACTCACACTCTATCCTCACACTTGCCCTCTATCCTCACACTTCCACTCTATCCTCACACTTGCCCTCTATCCTCACACTTCCACTCTATCCTCACACTTGCCCTCTATCCTCACACTTGCCCTCTATCCTCACACTTGCCCTCTATCCTCACACTTGCCCTCTATCCTCACACTTGCCCTCTATCCTCACACTTGCCCTCTATCCTCACACTTGCCCTCTATCCTCACACTTACACTCTATCTTACATACTTCCAGACATCACAGGAACTGATCAAATCCAGCACAACTCCGAACATTTCAAGATTCATCAAATTGTTATCATGGAGAAGTCGTTATCGAGGAGCGATTCGTAATCGAAAACGATAACAGTTCGGAGGAGGGGGGTGTGGAAAGGTTAGTTATCATAATGAGGTCGTTATCGACGAGGCGGTTGTTATCGCGGAAGGGAGAGAGAGAGAGAGTCGATATCGTGGTTATAGTAGTACTTGGTTATCACTTTTATGCAAACTGGAAAAATATCAGATATCGATTTTTTCCCCGCAGAGTATATATGGCCATATGGTCAGTCTTGCCCCTTCCCCCCCTACCCTCCATCGCCCCCCCCACACACCTGGCTCCACCCCCCCCCATACACACCTGAACCCCCCTCCCCCCCCCCCCACACACCTGGAACCTCTCCCTCTACACCCAAGCGAAACATTTACAAAAGTCTCCCCATTACTCTCCATCCTGTTTTCACGAGCTGATATTAAAGAGTTTTATTGTTTTGCTTAATAAGCCGAAACGTACAAACCCAAACAGCCCACCTAACCTGTCAGGGACAATGCCCAAACGTCGATAAAACGGTGGTTTTATTTTTAATAAAATTCTGCAATTTTGAACGGATTGGTTTATTCTGGTAAACTGCTTCAGATTAAATGAAACCGTGGTAACCTTTGACCAGATAACATGGCAACCTTTGACCAGATAACATGGCAACCTTTGACCAGATAACATGGCAACCTTTGACCAGATAACATGGCAACCTTTGACCAGATAACATGGCAACCTTTGACCAGATAACATGGCAACCTTTGACCAGATAACATGTCAACCTTTGACCAGATAACATGGCAACCTTTGACCAGATAACATGGAAACCTTTGATTAGCAAGCCAAGGTTGTTTTAATTTATCTATTGTCCTATTAACTTCCTCAAATTAGTCCCCATTTATTTTCCATGTGTTATATTCTTTTCCTAGTGCCATGATTTGTACTTTCTGTTCCCTTAACATTGTCAGTCAAGCTGGGAAGGTTCCTTATCCTGCTGAAAAAAAATATATATTTTTTTTTAAGTATTAATTTTACTTTTTAAGGCCTTTATTTTCTTATTTTACAGAAATTTTTCTAAATTTTTTTTAGTAAAATCCTCAATTATCACTATCCTGCCTATAATGATCCCTATCATTACTTCTTATATAGAGAAAACCTTGAAATACTTTGTTTATTTAAATATTAAATATTTATTTTTAAGTATTTTACAGGTATTTAAATATCTGTTTCTGAATTGTCGTTCCTTACAGAGGCAGCCATCTTTGTTTCCAACACTGCTTTGGGTTTGAACAACAACTTTACTTATACCAAATTTTCATCCACTTTTGCATAGGTGTTTTATGGGGATTAATTTTCATATTCCATATTCCTTCATGTTGCTAGGGACACCATTGACGGCTAATTAAATTGTTCTACAATAGCTTGGTAATTGGATTTATTTCTGGAGCTCCTTGATGTATCAGCTGTATATTCACCTAGTTATATTCACCTAGTTGTGCTTGCGGGGGTTGAGCTCTGCTCTTTCGGCCCTCTCTCAACTGTCAATCAATTAACTGTTACTAACTACTTTCCACACACAGACACCCCCCACCCATCCCAAGGACGCAGCCCGTAACAGCTGATTAACTCCCAGGTACCTATTTACTGCCAGGTAACAAGGGCATAAGGGTGAAAGAAACTGTTCATTTGTTTCCACCATTGCCGGGGATCGATCCCCGGACCACAGGACTACGAATCCCGAGCGCTGTCCACTCAGCTGTCAGGTAAACGTCAATAATACAATGCTTTCACTTTCCACCAATCCGTCGCATATTTTTCTTTAACGAAATGATCAATTCCGAGAAAAAAACCGATGCATTACGCGATGCGTGATCCAATATAACCCGTTATCCTTGGGATATAGTGGACAACATATGTTTATCCTTCTCCCCCCCCCCCCCCCCCACAACACCCGTTTTCACCCCCACAGGTCCCCCCCCCCTCCCCCTTCCTATCCCCCAGGTGACAGGGGGTGACAACTAGGGCGCCACTGGGGTAATCTTTATTGTTTGGCGGGAACGGCTACCGGATGGGAACAAAGGACTTGTTTTTCTTTTCCGGATTAGTCCGATCTCTCCCCATTTTTCCCGCCCCCTCTAAACACTCACTCTTTCCAAAGCTTTGTTTTACTACGATTCACACAACACAAACTTTTAACTCTCTTTTTTTGTATTTACTAAATTGTTTTGCGTGTTTTTGGTATGTTATATAAAGGGTTGAAAAGGGATAAATTGCTGTGTTATGTCAGAGAAGTCATGGCCGAGGATTCGGACACTGCCGGATGAAAACATTAGGGACGGGATCAGCCTTATTTTCGCGCGCAAATATAGACGTCAGAGGATTCCTGAGAGTTGAGAAACGTGTTCAGAATGTAAATCTTTGGCGGATCAGGAGTTCTCTCTCTCTCTTCTCTCTCTCTCTCTCTCAATCTCTCTCTCTCTCTCTCTCTTCCTCTCTCTCTTCCTCTCTCTCTCTCTTCCTCTCTCTCTTCCTCTCTTCCTCTCTCTCTCTCTCTCTTCCTCTCTCTCTCTCTTCCTCTCTCTTCTTTCGTCCCTCTCTCTCTTCTTTCCTCTCTCTCTCCCCCTTCCCTCTCTCTCTCTCTCTCCCCTTTCTCTCTCTCGCTCTCTCTCCCCTTTCTCTCTCTCGCTCTCTCTCCCCTTTCTCTCTCTCTCTCTCGCCCCCCTTCCCTCTCTCTCTTCTCCTTCCGAGAGGGAATCCCGAGCGCTCTTCCCCCTCTCCCCCTTCCCCCCCTCTCACTCTCTCTCTCTCTCTCTCTCCCTTCCCTCCTTCCCTCTGAAACTAGAAACACATCTCGTCATCATTTAACATCTTTCAGGGGCAATGCGTCAGTATATCAGAAGTTATCAATAATAGCCAGACACGTTACAGCCCCGCTCCTGTACCAGGTAAGTCCACAACGGGCTCACCATAGCCCGTGCTACTTGGAACTTTTTTGTTCCAAGTAGCGAATCTTAAACAACAACAGCCAGACCTCAGTCTGATTACTACACAACAACAAGAAAAGCAGCAGGAACAGCAGCAAATACACCACACCACCACACCACCACACCACCACCACACCACAACACCACAACCACAACACCACAACACCACACCACCACCACACCACCACACCACACCACCACACCACAACACCACAACACCACCACACCACAACACCACAACACCACACCACCACCACACCACACCACCACACCACAACACCACAACACCACCACACCACAACACCACCACACCACCACCACACCACAACACCACCACACCACAACACCACAACACCACCACACCACCACACCACAACACCACAACACCACACCACCACCACACCACCACACCACCACCACCACACCACACCACCACACCACCACCACACCACAACACCACAACACCACACCACCACCACACCACAACACCACACCACCACCACACCACCACACCACAACACCACAACACCACACCACCACCACACCACCACCACCACACCACAACACCACAACACCACCACACCACAACACCACCACACCACAACACCACACCACTACACCACAACACCACCACACCACTACACCACAACACCACCACACCACAACACCACCACACCACAACACCACCACACCACCACACCACACCACAACACCACACCACTACACCACAACAACACCACAACACCACACCACCACCACACCACCACCACCACACCACAACACCACAACACCACAACACCACCACACCACAACACCACCACACCACACCACAACACCACACCACTACACCACAACACCACCACACCACTACACCACAACACCACCACACCACTACACCACCACCACACCACCACCACACCACCACACCACAACACCACACCACCACCACACCACAACACCACCACACCACAACACCACACCACCACCACAACACCACACCACCACCACCACAACACCACACCACCACCACACCACAACACCACCACACCACAACACCACACCACCACCACACCACAACACCACACCACCACCACCACAACACCACCACCACACCACAACACCACCACACCACAACACCACTTATCACAACACCACTTATCACAACAACGCGTTACACAGACATTTACGAATTGCAATATTAAGTTCAGCCTTTCAAAAGTGCCAAAACACACATAGTATCAGAACACATCCGTGTGACTCCAGTGGAACTCCCGGTTGCAATTCTTTTGACCATGTCGTAGCTCAGTCGATTAAGGCAGCGTCTGGGATCCTCTCAGACGGAGGTTCAAACCTACATCACAGCCCTTGGGGATTTATTCACATATTATCAGTTTTTGCAGATGTCAATCCCCTCGTCCCAACTCCGGAACAACAGCTCCCTACCCCCCCTATTTCCATGCCCCCCCTCCCCCCCTCTCCCCTCCTCTGTACTTTAAAAGCAGATTTGCATATCAATTAAAACACAACAAAAGTCGACAGTTGATAAAAAAAATCTTTCACCAGATACGAACGCTTTCAAGCCCTCTGTTTCTCTTCTTCTGTGGCTTTTTTCTCTTTTTGTTCTTACCCCCCCCCCCCCCTCTCTCTCTCTCTCTCTCCTGTTCCCACTTTTGTATTGCATTTTCTCCTCTTGGTGTTTCTTTTCGTCTCATTCGTTTTTTTCTTCTCTCCCTCTCTCTCTCTCTCTCTCTCCCTCTTCCTCTCACTCTCTCTCCCTCTTCCTCTCTCTCTCTCTCTCTCTCTCTTTCTCTCGTTCCTTCATCGTTTTCTTCTTCCTCTCTTTCAAAGATCTTCTTCTGTTTTTCAGGCTCTTGGATTTTTCTCTTTTATTTTGATGTATTTTCGTCTGTCTCTTTCTGTCACACACACACACACACACACACACACACACACACACACACACACACACACACACACACACACACGCACACGCACACGCACACACGCACACACACACACACACACACACACACACACACAGACACACACACACACACACCAAACGGTCCAAGAGCTAGAGCTCGATCCTACAGGCACAAATGGGTGAGTACACACTCACAAACAAGAACACACACACGCAACCTTCCCTTACCATTGGCCAATACAAAGAAAAACAAACAAACTACACAATACTGACCCTTAACCATCGCTTTTTTTTATTTAACCCCCACTTCCCCCCCCCCCTCTCCACACTCTCCATCTCCCCCCCTCCCCTCCCTTTTTCCCCCACACACCCCTCTTCCTTTACACACGAACCTTCCCTTCCATGTCCCCTCCTTGCTCCTCAGCCCAGTGACTGTACCAAACAAAGCTCTTCCCGTGGGATGGTACAGCGACGTTGGAACTATGGCAGAGCCAATTGACGCGAGATAATTATGAATATGGAATGTGTTGTGGGCGTGGGCGTAGCGGGAATGGGGTACCGTGGGCGTGGGTGAGGCTGGGTGGGGTGGGGTGGTGTGGGTGAGGCAGGGTGGGGTGGGGTGGGTGTATTAAGTTAAGCAGTCAGAGAAGCGGGAACAATTCATATGGTGGAGGTTCAGAAGGAACTTTTACGTCCCCCCTTCACACTTTTGCAGACGGCAGCAGACAGCTGCAAAAAGGCAGCAGACAGCTGCAAAAAGGCAGCAGACAGCTGCAAAAAGGCAGCAGACAGCTGCAAAAAGGCAGCAGACAGCTGCAAAAAGGCAGCAGACAGCTGCAAAAAGGCAGCAGACAGCTGCAAAAAGGCAGCAGACAGCTGCAAAAAGGCAGCAGACAGCTGCAAAAAGGCAGCAGACAGCTGCAAAAAGGCAGCAGACAGCTGCAAAAAGGCAGCAGACAGCTGCAACAAGGCAGCAGACAGCTGCAAAAAGGCAGCAGACAGCTGCAAAAAGGTAGCAGACAGCTGCAAAAAGGTAGCAGACAGCTGCAAAAGCGCAGCAGACAGCAGCAAAAAGAAGCCGATCGCCTTGTTATTCAATCTCAGCTGACTGATAGACGCACTTCCCCGGAGAAGGTAGAGAGAGAGAGAGCCGACCCACCTGCCACAGATGCAGCCAGATTGCCTCAACGTGTACTGCTTCGCATACCATCAACCGGACACACCCCTATCCGGCCACACCCCCAGCCGGCCACACCCAGAGCCGGCTACACCCCCAGCCGGCCACACCCAGAGCCGGCTACATCCCCCTTGCCTGCCTGCTTCTAGCCGCCCCTCTAACTTCTTTAGTTCCTGTTCTAGCTGCTTTGGCTGTCGATAGAAGCCGCTGAACGCAGTGCTTGCATGATGGGGAGAGAGAAATGATAACGATTAGGAGATTGGGAGCCAACACATGAATATTATAGATGGATTGAGAAAGATGCAGCAGATATCCCTTCCTTTCCTTAGAACACAGCAAGATTCGTCACCGCGGAATTCTATGATATCACTCAAGATCTCAATCTTCTCAATGGCAATCAAGAAGACTGGAATCAGATTCAAAGTCACTCTAGCGAGTGGGTATCGAACCAGTGGAGGCACTTTAAAAGATTCTCACCAAACTATCCTGCCTAATCACTTTAGTATGGCACTGCCTGACGATATAAACAGCAGGCCACTACACTATTTTCAAGAGCCGCCCTTCATCATATTCTGACGACTCGCATTATAGGAAAACGAGGACATTTCTCGCATGACAGAGAAATGATGCTGGAATCCGGATTCGTGGCAGACACAGCTATGAATCCGCCTCCCTCAGGAGCATGCAGGGAACATCAGGAGCGTCTTCATGGACTTCAAAAGGAGGCAGGTCCCCTCCTCGACCACCTCTGAACGGCAGGTCCCTCCACGACCTCCTCTGAACGGCAGGTCCCTCCACGACCACCTCTGAACGGCAGGTCACCTCCAGGACCACCTCTGAACGGCAGGTCCCCTCCACGACCACCTCTGAACGGCAGGTCACCTCCAGGACCACCTCTGACCGGCAGGTCCCCTCCACGACCACCTCTGAACGGCAGGTCTCCTCCACGACCACGACCACCTCTGAACGTCAGCTCCCCTCCTCGACCACCTCTGAACGGCAGGTCCCCTCCACGACCACCTATGAACGGCAGGTCCCCTCCACGACCACCTATGAACGGCAGGTCCCCTCCACGACCACCTCTGAATGGCAGGTCTCCTCCACGACCACCTCTGAACGGCAGGTCTCCTCCACGACCACCTCTGAACGGCAGGCTCCCTCCACGACCACCTCTGAACGGCAGGTCCCATCCATGACCACCTCTGAACGGCAGGTTCCCTCCACGACCACCTCTGAACGGCAGGTGCCCTCCTCGACCACCTCTGAACGGCAGGTTCCCTCCACGACCACCTATGAACGGCAGGTCTCCCTCCAGGACCACCTCTGAACGGCAGGTCCCCTCCTCGACCACCTCTGAACGGCAGGTCTCCTCCACGACCACCTATGAACGGCAGGTCCCATCCACGACCACCTCTGATTGGCAGGTCTCCTCCACGACCACCTCTGAACGTCAGCTCCCCTCCACGACCACCTCTATTCTGAGCGACCCTTCCTCGCCCTCTTCGGCTACAATAGTTCTGAGTGCCTCCACCAGGACTGCCTGGGTTCTGCCCATCAGGATTACCTCTGATCTGCATAATCAGTCTTGTAAGACCAATGCCTCAAGCTCCTAAGTACCACTAATCTTGAACAAATGAGATCAATGATGGTGTCTGGAAAAAAAAATAAAAGTATTATTTGTCCTCTTTAGCATTGAAAACATCAAGATTATTGTCTATCAAGAACAGATATTCTGCCATAAGTGAAGAATAAGGATTCATTTTAAGGTGATTGAGGTAAGTTTTCAACCGTAAAGTGTAATGAAACAACTTTTCAACTTTTAATCTTTATCTCGTCTATGTAACTGGCAGCAAAACTGAAACTGCCATTTAGCATGGTACTACTGTTAGCAGGGAGGGAATGGTTCGTCTTTAAGATGGTTAATCACCATCTGATTTACCTTTAATCACCTTTAAGATGGTTAATCACCATCTTAAACCATGATGTCACAGGGTTTTATTGGACGTACTGATTGAGTGATTTTGATATATGTAGACATTTGTTTACCTGTGAATTTCGCGAGTTGCACTCGAGTGTATAATAGATTGAATGTTATACAGCATGTATAAGAGGCTGAAAAGTGCAGGAGGGGGGGGGGGAACTAAGGGAACTATCAGGGGGAAAGCGCCAAGTCATTACGACTATATAGCACTGGGAAGGGGTCAGGATAAGGATTTTGGGATGGGAAGGGGGAGGGAGGGAAGGAATGGTACCCAACCACTTGGACGGTCGGGAATTGAACGCCGACCTGCATGAAGCGAGACCGTCGCTCTACCGTCCAGCCCAAGTAGTTGAGCGGGGGGGGGGGGAAAGGAGAAAGAGCTTTATTGACACTAAAGGAGGTTAAATATATGGAAAAGAATATTCGATACACATAGAAATCACAATATCGTGATGCATCAAATGAATAAATGCTCTGGGACGCAGGTTCGAACCCTCGTCACGGCCTATAAGAATATTCGAGCTTGGGTAATATAAACATGATGAGCTGTACTCACCTAGTTGTGCATGCGAGGGTTGTGCTCTGGGTCTTTGGTCCCGCCACTCAACTGTGTTCTTCAAATATTGTTAGTCATTCCACCTTGTGCTGCCAATAACAGTTAACTCCCTCAGGAAGTATTAGAAAATATTAACCTGCTTGTCAACAGGACGTCTGATCGTCTGATTGGGGATCTAAAACAAATTATTAAATCTATTCTCCATTTCTGTATTGCCAGAACTAATCTTGCCTTTTGAATGCTATCATTCAGTCTTTTTCCAAGTGCCTATGCCCAACCACTTGAGCTGGACGGTAGAGCGACGGTTTCGCTTCATGCAGATCGGCGTTCAATCCCCGACCGTCCCAGTGGTTGGGCACCATTCTTTCCCCTACCCCGTCCCATACCTAATCCTTATCCTGACCTCTTCCAAGTGCTATATAGTCGTAATGGCTCGGTGCTTTCTCCTGATAATTCCATTCCATGTGCTTTACATATAATTATTTTGCTTTATTGGACATGAATATATTTGGAAACTGCTTTAAATTCTGGATATGGCAGTCGTTGCTTTTGGTCAACGACAGCCACAAGTACCTAGAATTAACGACAATACAAGTTTTTTTTTTTTTTTTTTTTTTTTTTTTTTTTTTACATGCAAGCATGCGTAGAACGTATTGAGTCTGGCCCTAGCTTCGGTGCGGGGCGGACGTGTTGAATCGGCGCTCCAGCAGTTTGGTGTTGTTTGCCCGTTTCGGCCGGTTGGGGGCGGGTGTGTGTCTGCTCGCCTGTGCTGACGTGGCGTTACGATGGGGGTCCCTCTACCCCCAGTCGTCCGGGCTCAGTCTGTGGGACTAGAGTTCTCTGTGCGGGCTGGTTACCCGGAGATTGCCCTGGCTTGTGAACTGCTCTCTGTCCCTGTGTTTGCGATTTATGGGGTAGAGTTGGTAACGGCCCGTAGGGCCATTGTGAAGTTTGCAGAGGAGGCGGCGTATCGCGATTTTCTCCGGCGGTACGAGGGGCGGACACTGCCCCTGCCGGATGGTGCGGGCACTGTCACCCTCTCGGATAGAAGTGGTGCACTTACTTACATCAGTGTGCATGGGGCTCCCTTGGAGTTTCCAGAGGCTCTGCTACGGCGGTATTTCGGGCGGTTTGGCGCAGTTGTTAGTGTGAGAGTGAACGTGGTGTCTTCTAGTCCTCTTAAGGGTGTGAGGTCTAACATTCGCACCCTGGGCATGAGACTCCGGGCGGATATTCCGTCCTCTGTGCGCCTTATGGGGTTCAACGTTCGGGTGTTTTACGCCCGTCAGCCGCGGACGTGTTATCGTTGTGGTCTTTTGGGCCATCAGGCTGCTGACTGTTCTGCGCCTCCTGTTGCACCAGTGAACCTCTTCAGTGAGGAGGATTTCCCGCCCCTTCCTGTGGGGGATGATTCGGTGGGTATGGACGTCTCTTCGGCTGAGGAGGTGCCCTCTGTAGCAGCTGTTGCTCCGCCTGTTGCGCCCCATGTTGTTGCCGCGTCTCCTCCGGAGGTTGGGTCCTCGCCTAGTGCTCCAGCTGGTGTCCCTGAGCCTCTTCCGCCTGCCGTTTGCTCGGTCCCCTCGTCTTCCAGTTCTTCCTCTGCTGTGTCTGTCCCGGTCCCTGCACCCTCGCCGTCTGTCCCGGCTGTGCTGGGAGCTGAGGTGGATCCGGAATTCCCTCCTGTGCCTGGCCTGGTGCCCCGTGTGGTTGAGGAGGCTGCCGTGCTGCGGCGTGCGTCGGTTCGCTCGGTTGGTGCTGCGCGGGTCGCTGAGTCTGCCTCCGGGTCTGATGATGTGCGGCCCGAGCCTAAGCGTTCCCGGCGTTCTTCTGCATGGGCTGATGTTGGCGACTTCGACGAGTGTCGTCCTTCCGTTGACGGTGGCGTGGCTCCGGATGTGGTGCACACTACGGTGGTGGCGGAGGTACACTTGCCTGAGGATGCCGGTGCCGGCGTTTCGGCCTCAACCTCTGGTCCGGTGTCCGAGGGTCCTGCGTCGGATGGCTCCGGTTCTTCGTGGGCGGTGGTTCCCCCTGCTGTAGTTGGTGGTGAGCGGGGTGGCCTGGTGGTGATGTTGAGAAAGGATGCTCGCTCTGGATGTTCTGTGGCCCCTTCCTCGTTACCCGTTTCCTCGGCAGCGGTCTTGCCGCCTCTTCCGTTTCCTGCAGTCCCTTCCATGTCTCCTGCGGTATCCGTGGAAGTGCTGTCGTCTCAGCGTCCGACACCTGCTCCGATGGCGAAGGCGTGGCAGGCTCGGCGTCCCTCGTCCGCTTCTCCGGTGTCATCTGCTTCCTCGAAGGGCGTGGTTGGCGCTCCCCAGCCTCGTTATGCGACTTGCGTCAGTGACCTTAGGCTTTGGCCGATGCCGCCAGATATAGATGTTCCCGGGTTTATGATACCCGCTCGAGCGCGGGGGATCAAAAACCCTACCGACCTTGAAGATCTCGTCTGGGAAGCTTACAAGTCGAAATATCCTCGTGAGCAGTTCCCGGAGAAGTACATTTCTTACGAGGTTCCTCGCATGTGATTTCTCTGTATTTTGTGTTGCCTGGTTGTGGGGTGTGTGTGTGAGTGGGTGGGGTGGGTATTGTTTCCCGGTTCCTGCGTGCTCCGGTTTGTTTTGTTTTTTTTTTTTGTATGGCTCGTGGGGGGGGGGGGGGTGTGCGGTTCCTATGCGTTTGTGTGTTCGGTTATGGTTGTCGTGTGCGCTTGTTTGTCATATTGTGTGCCCTTCAGGCTGTTGGCGTGTGCTCTTTGTTATGTTTTGCCTTCCGTTTGTTATGGCGGATCTGTTTTCTTTATTGTTATTGTCCTTATTCTTGTATGTTTCTCGCCTCTCTGTATGTATTTGAGGTGTTAGCAGGCTTGTTTTGTGTGCATTTTGTCCTGGGGTTTTCCCTTATGTTTGTTTTACACTGTGTTACTAATTGTGTATTGTTTGTATATGCATTTTTTTGTGGTCAGCCCTTCTGGCTGGTCTTCTATTGATTTGTTCCTTTGTCCTTGTACATATGTGTGCTTTGTACTTTTGTTCTATGTTATATTTGTTCTGTTTTTCTTGTACGTTCAACGACAATACAAGTCGTCTATTTCGTTAGTCAATGGAACAGTTCGTTAGTCAGTCAGAATCAATGAAACAACGCATCACCATTCATTCTCTTGTTCTTAACAACTATACGAATATTTCACTGTATTCTCTCAAACAATTCATAGCTAGAATATTAACTTTTCGTAAGGTTTTATGTCGAGTTGACCCATAATGGCAAACACAGCTAAGTTGGCTTCGAAATAAGACTAAATAATCAAAGAACAATTCTAAATTCTTGTATAAACTTTAAAATATACCGTAAAATATTAGCGTGTCATTTGGCGCCACCATGGCGCCGATCCCAGGCGCCGGCGAGAAACATTGGGCAGAGTTTCTTTCACCCTATGCCCCTGTTACCTAGCAGTAAATAGGTACCTGGGTGTTAGTCAGCTGTCATGGGCTGCTTCCTGGGGGTGGAGGCCTGGTCAAAGACCGGGCCGCGGGGACACTAAAGCCCCGAAATCATCTCAAGATAATCTCAAGATAATCTCAAGAACCATTCACTTGCCCACGACCAAACACTGAATTAACAAGGCATAAAATATAATTATTAACAGTAATCTCGAATTGGCACAAAAAAAATAATTACGGCAGTCCATAGAGACCCCTAGCACGTCCCTGCCCCCTATATAAAGTCGCCCCCTACCCTAAATTACCGTCCGGGATTAATGGCCTAGCAGCTCATTGTACCTTTGCCTAATCACTGTTAAATTAATGGGTAGAAACGTGTGGTAATAAGTAGCGAGTGGTGATTCGTAGAGTAGGGGGAATAATGGGGCAGGCCAGGTGGGGGTGAGAGCCCCCCCATAACAGGTGAAGTGAAGGAGGACCGTGCAAGGGGGAGGAGGAAGGGAAGAAGGGAAGGGAGAGAGTGAGAACGTGGGAGAGAAGAAGCGATAAACATAAGAGAATGTAAGTGTAGGAAAGAGAAGGAGAGACAAAAGTGGAGGGGGTTGGGGGGGGGGGAAATACAAAAGCAGGGGGCGGGGCCAGAGGCCGTAGACAAAAGTAGTGGGGGGGGTGGGGGGGAAGGATGCTAGAGACAAGGAAAATATTAATCCCAGAAACTTTTAATAAAAAGTTTCAGCAGTTTGTCAAAAACTTTTTCATCCCCAGAGCTTTTGTTGCCCATCATCCTGCAAAGCATTGCACGTCAACTATCGTTTGTCGTATCGCCACAAACTATGCAACTTCCTCTTCTTATCAATCACTGCATTTACGGGATCTAAATCTTTACAACAGTACAGATTGGAGCCGCTAAATGTGCTTTATATTCACCATTAGACAGCTATACAATTACAAGTCCAAACTGTTGACATCAAACTACTTGATTCTACAGTTTATGGGGGTGAGGGAGGGGGGTCATGTGGCTGTGGGGGGTGAGGGAGGGGGGGTCATGTGGCTGTGGGGGGTGAGGGGGGTCATGTGGCTGTGGGGGGTGAGGGGGGTCATGTGGCTGTGGGGGGTGAGGGGGGTCATGTGGCTGTGGGGGGTGAGGGGGGGTCATGTGGCTGTGGGGGGTGGGGGGAGGGGGTCATGTGGCTGTGGGGGGTGAGGGAGGGGGGTCATGTGGCTGTGGGGGGTGAGGGGGGTCATGGGGCTGTGGGGGGTGAGGGGTGTCATGTGGCTGTGGGGGGTGAGGGAGGGGGGGTCATGTGGCTGTGGGGGGTGAAGTTGGGGGGAGTCATGTGGCTGTGGGGGGTGAGGGGGGTCATGTGGCTGTAGGGGGGTGAGGGAGGGGGGTCATGTGGCTGTGGGGGGGTGAGGGAGGGGGGGTCATGTGGCTGTGGGGGGTGAGGGAGGGAGGGGGGGTCATGTGGCTGTGGGGGGTGAGGGAGGGGGGTCATGTGGCTGTGGGGGGTGAGGGAGGGGGGGTCATGTGGCTGTGGGGGGTGAGGGAGGGAGGGGGGGTCATGTGGCTGTGGGGGGTGAGGGGGGGTCATGTGGCTGTGGGGGGTGAGGGGGGGTTATGTGGCTGTGGGGGCTGAGGGAGGGGGGGTCATGTGGCTGTGGGGGGTGAAGTTGGGGGGAGTCATGTGGCTGTGGGGGGTGAGGGGTGTCATGTGGCTGTGGGGGGTGAGGGGGGTCATGTGGCTGTGGGGGGTGAGGGGGGTCATGTGGCTGTAGGGGGGTGAGGGGGGTCATGTGGCTGTGGGGGGTGAGGGAGGGGGGTCATGTGGCTGTGGGGGGTGAGGGGGGGGTCATGTGGCTGTGGGGGGTGGGGGGTCATGTGGCTGTGGGGGGTGAGGGGGTCATGTGGCTGTGGGGGGTGAGGGGGGGGTCATGTGGCTGTGGGGGGTGGGGGGTCATGTGGCTGTGGGGGGTGAGGGGGTCATGTGGCTGTGGGGGGTGAGGGGGGGGTCATGTGGCTGTGGGGGGTGGGGGGTCATGTGGCTGTGGGGGGTGAGGGGGTCATGTGGCTGTGGGGGGTGAGGGGGGGGTCATGTGGCTGTGGGGGGTGGGGGGTCATGTGGCTGTGGGGGGTGAGGGGGTCATGTGGCTGTGGGGGGTGAGGGGGGGTCATGTGGCTGTGGGGGTGGGGGGTCATGTGGCTGTGGGGGGTGAGGGGGTCATGTGGCTGTGGGGGGGTGAGGAGGACATGTGGCTGTGGGGGGTGAGGGGGGTCATGTGGCTGTGGGGGGTGGGGGGTCATGTGGTTGTGGGGGGTGAGGGGGTCATGTGGTTGTGGGGGGTGAGGGGGTCATGTGGCTGTGGGGGGGTGGGGGGTCATGTGGCTGTGGGGGGTGGGGGGTCATGTGGCTGTGGGGGGTGAGGGGGGTCATGTGGCTGTGGGAGGGGGGGAGTCATGTGGCTGTGAGGGGTGAGGGGGGGTCATGTGGCTGTGGGGGGATGAGGAAGGGGGGTCATATGGCTGTGGGGGGTGAGGGAGGGGGGGTAATGTGGCTGTGGGGGGGTGAGAGAGGGGGGTCATGTGGCTGTGGGGGGTGAGGGAGGGGGGGTCATGTGGCTCTGGGGGGTGAGGGAGGGAGGTCATGTGGCTGTGGGGGGTGAGGGAGGGGGGGGTCATGTGGCTGTGGGGGGTGAGGGAGGGGTGTCATGTGGCTGTGGGGGGGGTGAGGGAGGGGGGTCATATGGCTGTGGGGGTGAGGGAGGGAGGTCATGTGGCTGTGGGGGGTGAGGAAGGGGGGGTCATGTGGCTGTGGGGGGTGAGGGAGGGGGGGTCATGTGGCTGTGGGGGGTGAGGGAGGGGGGGTAATGTGGCTGTGGGGGGTGAGGAAGGGGGGGTAATGTGGCTGTGGGGGGTGAGGGAGGAGGGTCATGTGGCTGTGGGGGGTGAGGGAGGGGGGGTCATGTGGCTGTGGGGGGTGAGGGAGGGGTGGGGGGTCCTCTTCCTCCACACCCACTCTTCAGACCCCATTACAACAATTACACTATTTTTAAACTATTAAAAAGGAGCTTCTACACCGAGCCATAACACTTCAAGTAACCAATACAATTTGCAATGTTTCAGAATCCTAATAACATTCCCTTAACAACCCAACTACACAGGGGAACCATCAAGATCATACACGTGCCTAAACACCAGTACATTAATACACCACTCAACCCAGAAGTTGTATAATCATACAATTGGAAGCTCCCTAACAACAGGCCAAGGGGGGGTGGGGGGGGAACTAGTCTTAGCATCTATGATAAGAGAAGCACCAGATATGAAGTTTACCCTCCGGTACTGGCTATCTCCTCTTTAACGTTCGTTAAAGAGGAGATAGCAAGTTCCTTTAACGTTTAAAGGACGTTCTCCTCTTTAAAAGAACGTTCGCCTCTTTAAAAGGACGTTCACCTCTTTAAAAGGACGTTCTCCTCTTTTTAAAAAGACGTTGTCCTCTTTAAAAGGACGTTCTTCTCTTTAAAAGGACGTTCTTCTCTTTAAAAGGACGTTCTTCTCTTTAAAAGGACGTTCTTTTCTTTAAAAGGACGTTCTTCTCTTTAAAAGGACGTTCTTCTCTTTAAAAGGACGTTCGCCTCTTTAAAAGGACGTTTTTTTTAAAAGGACTTCTCTTTTTAAAAGGCCATTCTCCTCTTTAAAAGACAAACGCCTCGATCCAATCCATATTCTACCATCTAGAGATCCCCTCCACCATAACAGCGAGACCCAACGCCCTCAACCCCAGCTGGAAAAGCCCTGAGCACCCTACGTGTAGTGAAATGTCCCATAAGTCGAACGAACTCCTTGATAATGCAACACTGACGAACAATGGTAGTTAATACTTACTAAACAGAGGCAGAAAATGATCATATCGACCCCTATTTACACCCACAACACCCCAGTGGTCCCGCGGTTGATGAATTTGGTCCAGTAATGAACGTGTAAACAAAGGAGAAGAAACTATTCAGTTTCTATTAATCAGTTATATGCCTACGTGGCATCTTATATGATTAGGCAGCACAGCAACAGATGGCGTTGGTATCGCTACTCTGTATTATAAATGACGATATGAATTGAATAGATCTTGTAAATGATACTCGACACGATATTGGAGCATGGAGTCCTGACTGTCTGGGTTCGAATCCTTCAGGGGTAAATATTTTATGAATCTTTCCGGAAGCAAAAGGCGTGAATCTTTCCGTAGAAGGATATCCTAGGATAGGGAGTTTTTACCTCCTCACTGCTATTTTCAGTCGTTGCTGTTGCTTTTTTAGATTCAGCTACTGGGAACGAAAAGTTATATGTAGCACGGCCTATGGTGATCCCGTAGTGATTTTATCTTGCATAGGAGCGGGGCAAGTAGCCCGGGCTATGGTGATCCCTTAGTGGACTTACCTGCCACAGGAGCGGGGGCAAGTAGCAAGGAGGCCTGGTCGAGGACCTGGCCGCGGGGACGCTAAGCCCCGATATCATCTCAAGATACTTATTTATTGCTAGGAGCCTAGGTGCATTAGATGAAAGGAAACGTGCCCAACCATTACTGTTCCACCTAGATTTCGAACCTGGAATTCAGGATTGAGAGTCGAGAACACACCCGACTGTACCTGGGACTGAAATTTTGTCTTCATAGCCAAATAATCACATTATTAATAATAGGAATTATCAAATATTTGATAATTAAGGAATGGACATTAATTTTGTATTAAAATAATTTGTAAAAAAAATTTCGATTTCGAAATATATAATTAATAATTATTCACAAAAAATAACATTTAGGTAAACTAGTAATTAATAACGAGGAAGGTAATGAGGTAAACCATGAAAATAACTTAACATGAAAACAAAAGTTGATAAATGAGGCGAGAAATGTGTAAAAAATTAGGATGATTAATATGTGTAAAAAATTAAGGTGATTAATATGAGTAAAAAAATGGAACGAGGTGAATAATGAACTACCGCGTCTATCGCCAAATGAGAGGAGTTGTTAGCTTTAGTCTATCGCAATTTCCCTGTCATTAGCAATTAGCTTGTCTCCAACCCGTCCTCACATTAGGCTGGTTAAAGCAGCGGCCGTCCTCACACTAGGCTTATTAAAGCAGCGGCCGTCCTCACATTAGGCTGGTTAAAGCAGCGGCCGTCCTCACACTAGGCTGGTTAAAGCAGCGGCCGTCCTCACATTAGGCTGGTTAAAGCAGCGGCCGTCCTCACACTAGGCTTATTAAAGCAGCGGCCGTCCTCACACTAGGCTGGTTAAAGCAGCGGCCGTCCTCACACTAGGCTGGTTAAAGCAGCGGCCGTGCTCACACTAGGCTAGTTAAAGCAGCGGCCGTCCTCACACTAGGCTGGTTAAAGCAGCGGCCGTGCTCACACTAGGCTGGTTAAAGCAGCGGCCGTCCTCACACTAGGCTGGTTAAAGCAGCGGCCGTCCTCACACTAGGCTGGTTAAAGCAGCGGCCGTCCTCACACTAGGCTGGTTAAAGCAGCGGCCGTCCTCACACTAGGCTGGTTAATCTTCATCAATTAATCAATCAGTCATTGATAGACCCTAACAAACCCTAAAAAAAACACACTAATCTACCTTTTGGTATAAAATCTTTACCTTATAGTGAAGAATTACCCTTGCCACTTCCTCCTGTATTGACTCGTGGACACCTTAATGTTTTGGTGTCATTAAAATGTCAACAAACTGGCGGAACTCCTACGATCCAGAGGCCAGATTCACGAAGCAGTTACGCAAGCACTTACGAACGTGTACATCTTTCCTCAATCTTTGACAGCTTTGGTTACATTTATTAAACAGTTTACAAGCATGAAAACTTGCCAATCAACTGTTGTTATTGTTATAAACAGCCTCCTGGTGCTTCGGAGCTCATTAACTGTTTAATAATTGTAAACAAAGCCGCCAAAGATTGAGAAAAGATGTACAGGTTCGTAAGTGCTTGCGTAACTGCTTCGTGAATCTGGCCCCAGGTTCGTAAGTGCTGGCGTAACTGCTTCGTGAATCTGGCCCCAGGTTCGTAAGTGCTTGCGTAACTGCTTCGTGAATCTGGCCCCCAGGCTATAAGGCTGGAATCTTCTCAACCGTAAAGACTTATTTCTGGGGCGTTTATAAGGGATTTAAATCTGTTTTTTCTAATAGACGAAAATGTTGTATTTTGTAACACTGTCTTCCATAATGAAGCCACTTGGTCAAGAACACGGAAAAGGGTTATCTTGAGATGATTTCGGGGCTTTAGTGTCCCCGCGGCCCGGTCCTCGACCAGGCCTCCACCCCCAGGAAGCAGCCCGTGACAGCTGACTAACTCCCAGGTACCTATTTACTGCTAGGTAACAGGGGCATTCAGGGTGAAAGAAACTTTGCCCATTTGTTTCTGCCTCGTGCGGGAATCGAACCCGCGCCACAGAATCACGAGGCCTGCGCGCTATCCACCAGGCTACGAGGACCCTACGAGGGTAGTGGCTTTTTGTCCATTAAATCTCCAAACATAAGCTGAAAAGCTCTTAATCTTTACAATGGTACTATAATTTCATCATTTACATTTGCACATAATATTAATTATTTCACGATCCTCACTGCTGGAAGCGGATCTTTTCACTGACGAACGACTTCGGTATCTGGTGACTCACGATAGTCTCGGTGTCCCTGCATATATAGATATATATATGATATATATATATATATACATATATATGTATATGGAGTCCATTAACACCATTCTTCACTTATAAGTGATGGGGTGCGAGAGAGCTATCATCATTCCTCTCCAGGAGAGATAATCTCCAGCCGGCATGCTGCAAATGTTTTATGAGGGACGCAGGAATGCCATTCCCTTGTTCCCTCTACCCTCCATCCCATCCATTCCCCCCCATCCCATATCCTCCCTCCACTTAATTATTTTCCCCTCCCACAACACGGCTATCATGAGCAATACGTTCCAGGCCTATGTCTGCCGTTTCCAGTCTACTAGCTTTATAAACTCATATTTTGTTATGAATATGAAGCATTTGCTCAAAGACCTGTCACTTTAGCGTTATGATATCTGATATATTTATGAACCAATCGTTATCTGATGGTTCCCTGTAATCTGAATGGTTATCCAGGGTCGGCAACCTTAACAATGGGGTCAGTAACCTCATCAGGTCAGTGGTCCGCTGTTCTCTGAAGAACAGCACTATAGAACAAAGAGAGGTCGAGAGGTCAGGTGAATATGAATTGAAGTACAAAGGCAAAAATGAGGGGATTGTGGAAGGGGTAGTTGAGGGATGGAGGGGGTTACAAAGAAGGGAATGGGGTGGTAAAGAGGGGGTAGTCATAATAGAAAGAAAAGGGGGAGTTTAAGGGGGAATAAAGAGAAAAGCAGCATCATTATTATCCAAAAATAATTAAACATTTAAAAAAAGAGGGGAAAATGTAATCCATGTCAATATAGAGGCTTTTAGAGCAGAGCAAAAAATGTTGAGAGTTTAATTGTACTGTTGTAGTGGACGTTCAATACCTTTTATGTATGTCAATGCCTCTTTTTTGTACTTTTTTGTTACACTAATTCGCATTTATTTTAATTCTGATTTATTATTTATAGTTGATAAGGACATACCCTGTGTGTACTCACCTAGTTGTGCTTGTGAGGGTTGAGCTCTGGCTCTTTGGGCCCGCCTCTCAACTGTCAATCAATCAACTTTTTTTCCCCCTCCCAAACACACACACACACACACACACACACACACACACACACACACACACACACACACACACACACACACACACACACACACACACACACACATATGTAAGACCAATCCTGGAGTATGCTGCCCCAGCACGGAGCCCGTACCTTGTCAAGCACAAGACGAAGCTGGAAAAAGTCCAAAGGTATGCTACTAGACTAGTCCCAGAACTAAGAGGCATGAGTTATGAGAAAAGGCTGCGGGAAATGCACCTTACGACACTGGAAGACAGAAGAGTAAGGGGGGACATGATCACAACCTACAAAATCCTCAGGAGAATCGACCGGGTAAACAAGGATGAACTATTCAACACTGGAGGGACGCGAACAAGGGGACACAGGTGGAAGCTGAGTACCCAAATGAGCCACAGAGACATTAGAAAGAACTTTTTCAGTGTCAGAGTAGTTAGTAAATGGAATGTACTAGGAAGTGATGTGGTGGAGGCTGACTCCATACACAGTTTCAAATGTAGATATGATAGAGCCCAGTAGGCTCAGGAATCTGTACACCTGTTGATTGACAGTTGAGAGGCGGGACCAAAGAGCCAGAGCTCAACCCCCCGTAAAGCACAATTAGGTGAGTACACACACACACATCCCCATGAAGCAGACCGTAGCAGCTGTCTAACTCCCAGGTACCTATTTACTGCTAGGTGAACAGGGGAGCATCAGGGTGAAAGAAAGGTGCCCATTTGTTTCCGCCTTCGCCGGGGATTGATCCCCGGACTATTGAACTACGAACCCCGAGCGGTGCCGACTCAGCCGTCGGCCATGTGTGTGTGTTTTCAACAAAAATGTCAACTTTCTTTAATATAACTTTGTACCTTTTCAGTTGGGCATTTGGCTGTAGCTGATTTCGAGAGTTTTAATCCCCAAGCCGTGCCTGGGGCTACATATTCTTGAACTGGTAAAACAAAAAGTTTACAGCGTTCTGTAAACTCCTCGTCTGAATTTACTGCAACCTATACGCACGCTCGGCAGGTGTGTGTGCCGACGCCGCTGATGTTATCCCGTTTACATGGCTCTGAAGACTGTCTTAAAAGGCTCCGTAAGACTTTGAGAGCTGTTGAAATATGTGACAAAGCATTTATTATCCCGTCATCTTAGTAAACTCGTGTATTTTCTTGGATTAACGTCTGTCTGTCTGTCATTAATGAGAACATCTGTGTATTTTTTCCTTGTCTATCTTTCCCGTTTTAATGCATTCTGATGCATTCTGATGCAAAGATGTATTCTGAAATGCATTCTGATGCAAAGATGTATTCTGAAATGCATTCTGATGCAAAGATGTATTCTGAAATGCATTCTGATGCAAAGATGTATTCTGAAATGCATTCTGATGCAAAGATGTATTCTGAAATACATTCTGATGCAAAGATGTATTCTGAAATGCATCTTTGGTCCGATTTATTTCAGAACTTTTGCAGTTGGAAAAATATTGACACAAAATCCAAATTTCTGAGTTGTGTCGCTGATGTTTCCAGTTCATTTGACGATGATTGAAGTCTCCCATGATTAATAACTGCACTTGAAACACTTATAATTAAACCACACTATACAGGGCCTCGTCCAGAGGTTGAGTTCACGTTAATGATTCCATACACTTCTCGTTTTCTGTCTTCCATACACTTCTCGTTTTCTGTCTTCCATACAGTACTCGTTTTCTGTCTTCCATGCACTTCTCGTTTTCTGTCTTCCATACACTTCTCGTTTTCTGTCTTCCATACACTTCTCGTTTTCTGTCTTCCATACACTTCTCGTTTTCTGTCTTCCATACGCTTCTCGTTTTCTGTCTTCCATACACTTCTCGTTTTCTGTCTTCCACACCTCGCGTTTTCTTTTCAATACTTCTCATTTTCTCTTCCACATCCCCTCCCGGATTTTTTTTGTCTCTCCTCCTCTTTTTCTCTCTTCTCTTCTTGCCTTCTCTTTTACTCCTTTCTTTCTCTCCTTCCTTTCTCCTTTTTATTTCCTTTATTCTTCCTTTCCTCCCACTTTTCCTACGTTCCTATTTCTTGTCTCCTTAATCACTCATTCATTTCTCTTTCATTTCCTTTCCTTTCACCATTCCTTTCTCCTTTCCTCTCTCCCCCTCCTTTCCTACCTCCCTCTTCTTCCACCGTTCTCTCTTTCCCTTCTAATCATTGTCCATATCCTCAATTTCATCCGGTCAGTTTTTTCCTGCCATTTCTCATCTTGTGTGTTCCTAGGCAGACCAGAGCGCCCTGCCTCTCCCAGTTCTGACCACGACGCCCTCATTCTCTCTCATATTTTTTGTAAAACCTCCCTCTTCCCTTCCACTTTCATCTTTCCCTTACCCTGCTCGTCTTTTGTCCCTCCTGTATCACCCTTTTCCACCAGTATTGACAATATCTATTGTATGTTGCATTAAGGGGGAAACAGCAGGGGGAAACAGCAGGGGAAAAGCTCGAATCCAGCTTCGTATTTCAGCATATTCCATGCGGGCGGCTGTGTGGGACTTTTGACTGAAGAACCACTGGACTAAAAGCTTAACCAAAGGAATTAATTAACAGGGATATGTAAATATGGGTCGGGCATCTATACCCCCTCCCTATCCCTCTCCCTCTCTCAGCTCTCTCAGCGCTGAGAGCCAAGCAATTTCACTCTTGTGTTACGAGAGCAGAGATGGGAAAGTCATTCTTGTTTGTTTTGACCGAAGAGATGGGTTGGGTGGACGGTAAAATGTTATTTAATGCATTAGAAATTAGATTGCTTCGTGTTTATATGCAGTTGCAGGAAACGTTTCCAGTGTATATATATATATATATATATATATATATATATATATATATATATATATATATATATATATATATATATATATATGCGAACAAGCCTGAACGGTCTCCAGGTATATATGCAACTGAAAATTCACACCCCAGAAGTAACTCGAACCCATACTGCCAGGAGCACTCTGCATCTGGCGTACAGGACACCTTAACCACTCGACCAACACGACCGGACAAAAGAGGATGGTAAAATCGAGTCACTTCTGGGGTGTGAGTTTTCAGTTATATATATATATATATATATATATATATATATATATATATATATATATATATATATATATATATATATATATATATATATATATAATGTATACTGAAAGATATGGTGACCAAACCACACATCAGAAAATGAATAAACGACGACGTTTCGGTCAGTCCTGGAACGAAACGACCAGTCAAACGACTTCATAATAGTCCAGGAATGACCCAAACGTTGTCGTTTCTTACGTGATATTTGGTCATCAGACTCCAACACGGTTTAAGGGGGGGGGGGGGAAACTATGATTAATGAACCGATAATTAACGATAATTAAACAAGACACAAATTGAGTGTTTGTGAACTACCTAAAAAGCTTTTTGCCACAGCTTGCACATCAGAGACAACTGCATAGCGTTTAGAAGCAGTCGGGAATAAGTGAAAACAGCACTGATAAATATTGAAGTGTGTACCTAACAGAGAGGAGTCAGACAGTCACGGTGAGGGGGGCGTGAAATCAAAATAGATGAAGATTGTAAAATACTCAAAGACACTCCA
>NC_091153.1:44280413-44296456 GCF_040958095.1 Procambarus clarkii | reverse complement strand
TTCTCTGTATCTCTCTTCTTCTCTCTTTGACCTCATATCTCCCCTTATCTCTCGCCCTTTCCTCCCTCTCTCTCTCTCTCTCCCTCTCTCTCTCTCTCTCTCTCTCTCTCTCTCTCTCTCTCTCTCTCTCTCTCTCTCTCTCTCTCTCTCTCTCTCTCTCACTCACTTCTCTGTATCTCTCTTCTCTCTTTACCTCATATCTCCCCTTATCTCTCGCCCTTTCCTCCCTCTCTTTCTCTCTCTCTCTCTCTCTCTCTCTCTCTCTCTCTCTCTCTCTCTCTCTCTCTCTCTCTCTCTCTCTCTCTCTCTCTCTCTCTCTCTCCTCTCCTACACACGTGTCGACCTGTACCTTGAGCTCGCCGAAGGAATCATCATATTCTCCTCGACAGTTCCTCTTATCAGGGGTGTAAGTCTCTAACTGATAAGCCTTGTGCGTCAGAGCCGGACATCCTCGCTCCTCAACTGTGGAACAATGCTGCGTTATGTTACTTGGCACGATAGCGAAGATGGGAGTACGATAACATGATAAACACACAAAGACATTATAAATTAAGCTATAAAAAAACATCACAGTGGTCTTAGAGAGCTAGATACAACTTTACCATAGTTACTGATAAAGTATCTATATCTACTGATAAGAAATGGGTCCAGCATAGCTACTCACCCAGTCGGCTGGTGCCCTTAACCTGATAGAGAGAGATATAATTGCCATCTGTCTTCGTTACTCCAACAGTGAGCAAGAAGTATGCGTCCTCGGGAGTATGCTCGTTGATCTATCATGTTAAAATGTAGAAATTAACATCAGTGATTTATCATGTTAAAATGTAGAAATTAACATCAGTGATTTGTCATGTTAAAATGTAGAAATTAACATTAGTGATTTAGTTAATAATTCGTCCTGTCCTCAGGTCCAGCTCGGCCAAGAAGCGGGTTTAAATCAAGGGCTGGGTTATGAGGACGGGCTGGTGTATGAGGACGGGCTGGTGTATGAGGGCGGGCTGGTGTATGAGGACGGGCTGGTGTATGAGGACGGGTTGGTTATGAGGACGGGCTGGTGTATGAGGACGGGTTGGTGTATGAGGACGGGCTGGTGTATGAGGACGGGGCTGGTGTATGAGGACGGGCTGGTGTATGAGGACGGGCTGGTGTATGAGGACGAGGCTGGTGTATGAGGACGGGCTGGTGTATGAGGACGGGCTGGTGTATGAGGACGGGCTGGTGTATGAGGACGGGCTGGTGTATGAGGGACGGGCTGGTGTATGAGGACGGGCTGGTGTATGAGGACGGGCTGGTGTATGAGGACGGGCTGGTGTATGAGGGCGGGCTGGTGTATGAGGACGGGCTAGTATAATAACTAACCATGGATTTAACCATGTCAAAACATTTAACAGTGAATTTCCTATTATTTAACAGTGAATTTCTCAAGAATTCACTGCACAGGAAAATCAGGGATATATGAAATAAAGTCTTGAAGCAATAAGGTGCAATTAATGAACTGTACTTTTTCACATCTACTTTCCCAATTATTTTATTTATAAATGTTCTACATTTATAAATAAAAGTCTAAACAAGTGATCAAACAATCACCCAATCACCACCCCCCCCCACCCCAATCACTCATCAGCCCACCCGTCTTGGGGAGTAGAAGAACTCCCAGAACCCCATCAAGCAGGGGCCAGATTCACGAAAGCAGTTACGCAAGTACTTACGAACGTGTACATCTTTCCTCAATCTTTGACGGCCTTGGTTACATTTATTAAGCAGTTTACAAGCATGAAAACTTGACAATCAACTGTTGTTATTGTTATAAACAGCCTCCTGGTGCTTCGGAGCTCATTAACTGTTTAATAATTGCAAACAAAGTCGCCAAAGAGTGAAAAAAAGGATGTACAGGTTTGTAAGTGCTTGCGTAACTACTTCATGAATCTGGGCCTAGGATTCGCAAGCGCTTGCGTAACTGCTTCGTGAATCTGGCCCCCATACCCATGAACCTTCCTCACCTCGAATTCCATTTCGTGGTGGGAGTAACTAACTGATTTGTTAGGATAGACAACACGACTCCATTCTGCATCAGTGACTTCGGTGATGTAGCCGTGACGACTGAGGGAGTACAAGCCACTGTGCACTGTTGGTGATGGATATATGGCCCTAATCTCGGTATTGCTGACAACAGCACACCTCTCTGGCTTATCTTCGCTTCTGCTTGATACTCTGCTTGCTGTCGAATCTGGATTTTGGATTTTTTGGAGGTGAAGAAATGATTTAAAGGCAATGATTATAAAATAAACTAAGCCAGCAAGACTAGATTATCTCTCTCTCTCTCTCTCTCTCTCTCTCTCTCTCTCTCTCTCTCTCTCTCTCTCTCTCTCTCTCTCTCTCTCTCTCTCTCTCTCTCTCTCTCTTTCTCTCCCTCTCTCTCTCTCTCTCTCTCTTTCCCTCTCTCCCTCTTTCTCTCCCTCTCTCTCTCTCTCTCTCTCTCTCTCTCTCTCTCTCTCTCTCTCTCTCTCTCTCTCTCTCTCTCTCTCTCTCTCTCTCTCTCTCTCTCTCTCTCTGTGATGAAACGATGCTCAACTAGTCAGGCCATCGGGGATCGAACACAGACATGGAATGTGGGGTACAGAAAAAGAATAAGGAAGAGTTATTTACATTCTCTTGGTATTCCATATGATTATATAGTTCAGGAATATCCTCATTTCTTTCTCAGAGTGGAGGATCTTACCTATAATTAAAGCTTCCCATTTCTCAGCTTTCTGAATTCGGCCGTTGGTGAGAGTGGCAGAACACTCGTAGTAGCCACTCAGGTTGTATCTTAGTTCAGTTAGTTCGAGGCTCCCATCAGAGCGGCCTAGGTTAACAACCCGATTCAGTACGCCTGAAGCTGTTTGGATGGCAGGAAAGGCTGAATTAGCAGTGCTGGTTATTGAGTTAGACTTTGACACTATACATCACAATCAAAAAGCCAAATTAAACATCAATTATATCTCAAGTTTAACCTGAAAACAAAATAAATTATCATACAGAATCAAGTTGACCAGACCACACACTAGAAGGTGAAGGGACGACGACGTTTCGGTCCTGGACCTATTCTCAATCGACTTGAGAATGGTCCAGGACGGACCGAAACGTCGTCGTCCCTTCACCTTTTAGTGTGTGGTCTGGTCAACATACTTCAGCCCCGTTATTGTGACTCATCGCCTGCAGACAGAATCAACGTCTCAACGGACCTATTCCAGTGTTGGGTGGCGTCCAGTCGTAACTACCAACCACCTCGTTCCCTCTTGGGCCCAGCATCTTCCAGGAGATCATCTTCAGTACCTCCTTCTCGTCAGCCTCCAGTACGACGGGACACTCCAAGACACTGTTGTTCTTCGACGGTCCCGAACGGTAGTCGATGTAGCGGCCATTGCTCACCAGCCGTACGGGACCGACCTCAATACCCGAGCTCACACCTGTTCATCAACATACGCGGGTAAATGAATCTAATTAATCAATTATTGATTAAACACTGAAATCACAAATAAAGTGATATAACTGACAATTTGGAACAGGACAACGGGATCGAAGCAGCGGCTCAGGGGACGCAAGATCGATCCCACCGCCGTGCTCCAAACACTTTCTCACACTTCATACATGGATATCTTTCTCACAGCATCACTTCATCTCAATGCAGTGATGCGTTGTTGAGCACCTGACTCAAACAACCCATTTCAGGGCTCAATTGGACGAGGCCCACTCTCCCACGGTGAATGCAAGTTGTGAAATATAATTATATTTACGAAACGACATTTAAAAAAAAATATACACTAAACAAAGTCGTTCATTAAGTAATTCACCCGTTTTGATGACTGTCCCAAAGCTGTTATTTTATATCATTCGTTATCGGATGATATCACTCCAGTTTCGCTATCGTAGGGGTCACGATTTGCCTATTGAGTCATATGGGCGAGTCTAGTCAAAATATTAGGCTTAGGCCTGACGGCTGAGTGGACGGCGCTCGGGATTCGTCGTCCTGAGGTTCCGGATAATTTACTGCATTTTCTCCATGTTTTTGAATGACCATATGTCCTCTGAGAAGCCGAGCTCGTTGCCTGATTCCGTTCTTTTGAAATGCAAATTCGTAACTAAAAAAATATGAACTATCTTGCCAAATTAGAAATGTATGCCCTCGAGAAATCCAACTATCTGCACCAATTCATAGAAAACGACAGAGTAACGAAGCTATAAATTATACTAATGCATCGAATTTTAATCGGATTGGTTGATTTAGTCCATTGTTAAATGAGCTTAGACGAAGCCCACTATGATAAGACGAGCAGACGATAGTTCGGTGGGTCATTCCATCAGTTCGCGACTCCTGATTGTGATCTGACCTTATGGCGTGCTGGCTAGACCCTAACAGCCAAGAGCACCACACTCAAGGGCCAAGAGCACCACACTCAAGGGCCAAGAGCACCACACTCAAGGGCCAAGAGCACCACACTCAAGGGCCAAGAGCACCACACTCAAGGGCCAAGAGCACCACACTCAAGGGCCAAGAGCACCACACTCAAGGGCCAAGAGCACCACACTCAAGGGCCAAGAGCACCACACTCAAGGGCCAAGAGCACCACACTCAAGGGCCAAGAGCACCACACTCAAGGGCCAAGAGCACCACACTCAAGGGCCAAGAGCACCACACTCAAGGGTCAAGAGCACCACACTCAAGGGCCAAGAACACCACACTCAAGGGCCAAGAGCACCACACTCAAGGGCCAAGAGCACCACACTCAAGGGCCAAGAGCACCACACTCAAGGGCCAAGAGCACCACACTCAAGGGCCAAGAGCACCACACTCAAGGGCCTAGAGCACCACACTCAAGGGCCAAGAGCACCACACTCAAGAGCCAAGAGCACCACACTCAAGGGCCAAGAGCACCACACTCAAGGGCCAAGAGCACCACACTCAAGGGCCTAGAGCACCACACTCAAGGGCCAAGAGCACCACACTCAAGAGCCAAGAGCACCACACTCAAGGGCCAAGAGCACCACACTCAAAGACCCCAAGGGGGGGCACCACACTCAAAGACCCCAAGGGGGGCACCACACTCAAAGACCCCAAGGGGGGCACCACACTCAAAGACCCCAAGGGGGGCACCACACTCAAAGACCCCAAGGGGGGCACCACACTCAAAGACCCCAAGGGGGACACCACACTCAAAGACCCCAAGGAGCACCACACTCAAAGACCCCAAGGGGGGCACCACACTCAAAGACCCCAAGGGGGGGCACCACACTCAAAGACCCCAAGGGGGGCACCACACTCAAAGACCCAACAAGACTGTAATCTTTTTCAGTCTTTTCAGGAAGACTGAAGAAAATTTAAAATATACAGGTGCTTCGAACCAGCAGCCCTGAAAGAGTCAACTGCTCATCACCGCTAATATGTTCCTGCTCGATATATATATTTTTCTTATGGTACTTTTTACACAATAATTAACTCTATGTAAATGACTTTACAAGAATGTAAAATCAACTTAATTTCTATGTTCTCTGTAAACTCCCAATGTACCTTCTTGTAAATAAGTAAATAAATAAATAAATAATTATTTGTGTAAATCAAAGATTTCTTGCTTTCGTAAATACAAAGGGAATTCCATACAAAAAATTTTAATACAAATACATTTCCATTAAAATTATAACAAAAAATCCAGTATTAATAAATTTTATTTAGCATTGTAATCTATGTAATTACGATTAAATAAATTCTAAAAACAACCTCATTTCTCTGATAACTGCCCAATTGTTCTGTTTATTTAATTCTCGGTCTTTTAAGCCTACAACCTGATATAACGAAGGGTAGAAAATATAATTACAACTTCCTTTATCCGGGACAGGAAGACTGGGAATATATATACACACTTAACGCTTGTATTGAGTCCCATCCCTCTCCCCCCCCCCCTCAAGGTCGAACCACTGACCCTCCCCACGATGTAACACCCACAACAGTTGCCTAAATCATGGGGTACCTATGCTAGGTGAACAGCGGCATTAGGTGAAATTCAACTCATCCGACAATTTCCGTCGCGCCCGGAAACCGAACTTGGGGATCTGCGATTGCGATTTGGGAACGAAGCCAACTGTGCCACCATGTGGTTGACGCTGGTGGGTGTGCGCACCCGCCTGTGTGCGCACGCGCGCCTGGGGACATACAGTCATGTGATTGGTGAATCGATAATCTAATCTTATCGTCATTGTGGGACGTTTGAGTCTTATCAAGAGAGAAAGAGAGATTAGAAATAAATATACCAATCGCTGTATCATCGAGGATTATTGACGCCAGACAAATGTAACATTCCTCCAATCTTTTTTTTTTTATGTGCGTGTTTACTCACCAGCAGAAAACAAATCGGAGGGGAATGAGCTCTGCGGCTTATCTCTACCACACGATTTATTCCTACGGTAATGGACAGTCTTATTGTTTCCTGTGCTATGGCTAGGCGAGACATTCCACAAATAACATATTTGTACACATTACATAAATAAAAATTGACCAATTACGGTTTTATATTAAAACCCCTATTTAGAAAATTGTCCAAGTTATTTGAACTTGATTTAAAAGTGCAATTACGGGATAAATTGGAGAAACTAAATATGGGAATTTTAGAACACTATGTACGAAACGTTTTTGGCACATATAAGGGGAGAGTCAGGTATATGGTAGAGAGAGAGACCAGGTATAAGGCCAGTGTGTGATTACAGTAAAATTAATCCAATTAATCCAAAATATATCCAATTCAGTGTCGAGAAATCAACTAACAAATGATTCCCTATTTTACTATGTATTGTGAAGGCGAATCAAGAGATCATATGACAGCTTAAGTACTAGATAAGATTAAAATTTAACATTTGGCCGCAAAGAGCCAGTTTATTGGGAGTGTCACTCGTCCTGTGAGTGGACACACCGCCATGGTGACAGTATTGGGCAGCGCCACTCATACTGTGAGTGGACACACCGCCATAGTGACAGTATTGGGCAGCGCCACTCATCCTGTGAGTGGACACACCGCCATAGTGACAGTATTGGGCAGCGCCACTCATACTGTGAGTGGACACACCGCCATAGTGACAGTATTGGGCAGCGCCACTCATCCTGTGAGTAGACACACCGCCATAGTGACAGTATTGGGCAGCGCCACTCATCCTGTGAGTAGACACACCGCCATAGTGACAGTATTGGGCAGCGTCACTCATCCTGTGAGTGGACACACCGCCATAGTGACAGTATTGGGCAGCGCCACTCATCCTGTGAGTGGACACACCGCCATGTTGACAGTATTGGGCAGCGTCACTCATCCTGTGAGTGGACACACCGCCAGAGTGACAGTATTGGGCAGCATCACTCATCCTGTGAGTGGACACACCGCCATAGTGACAGAATTGGGCAGCGTCACTCATCCTGTGAGTGGACACACCGCCATAGTGACAGTATTGGGCAGCATCACTCATCCTGTGAGTGGACACACCGCCATAGTGACAGTATTGGGCAGCGCCACTCATCCTGTGAGTGGACACACCACCATAGTGACAGTATTGGGCAGCGCCACTCATCCTGTGAGTGGACACACCGCCATAGTGACAGTATTGGGCAGCGCCACTCATCCTGTGAGTGGACACACCGCCATAGCAGAATAGGATTCTTGAACTTAATCCAATTGAACCCTAGGTTAAGTTAAGAGTGAGAGAGAGAGAGAGAGAGAGAGAGAGAGAGAGAGAGAGAGAGAGAGAGAGAGAGAGAGAGAGAGAGAGAGAGAGAGAGAGAGAGAGAGAGAGAGAGAGAGAGAGAGAGAGAACACGATAAAACAAAACGAATGCCTGTACGGTCATTACCAGGGGTGCTAGTTGAGGACAATTACCTCCAGTCAATTAATATTTGAAAATCTAAAGGGTTTTCTCCTCGATATCCACTCCCTCTATATCCCACTACTGGCAGGAGTGAACACTGAAGAGGCTATTACTGAACGTTCATATGGTACCTTGAACAGGCAGAGATCAATGTTGAACATAATCTTACTTCTCCTGCTACCAACGACAGTTAATGTTAATACTGTTGCTATATACACTGCTATATACACTGCTATATACACTGCTATTAGTGTGTTGATGTTTGATTTTCTTGTGTCATAATTTCGAGATTCATATTTCGCGTTATTTTTCAGTGTTTTCAATCTTTTCCTCCTCGTCTGTCTCGCCAAATATCCCCTCCTCCCCCCCCCCCTCACCTCTCCCTCCTTCAGACAGAATACCCCAAACACCCAGCAACCACTTGGGCTGGACGGTAGAGCGACAGTTCATGCAAGTCGGCGTTCAATCCCCGATCATCTACAAGTGGTTGGGCACTATTCCTTCCCATCTCCCCGTCCCATCCCAAATCATTATCCTGACCCCTTCCAAGTGCCATAAAGTCATAATGGCTTGGCCCCTTTCCCCTGAAAATTCCCTTCCCTTCCCAAACACCATAGGTAAGTCCACACACACACACAAGCCTCCATTAGCTCTCATTCTCACCTCAACATATTGTCAAACACTGACAAAAGAAATCTCTACTCACCCAAGATGACTAACGTAGTTAAGACTTGAATAAGGGTTGCCATGACGACCAGTGTGTGAGGTAGGGGGCAAGACTGATATATGGGGAGGTGGTTGAGGGGAGAGGGGTTAGTTGTTAGGACCCTTTGACCCCCTAATGATTGTCCAAATCTCGAGATTGACTTGAATATTAAGTCCTTGGGTACACTTGTCTATGGATGGAATGCCACACTGAAGAGCCAAGTGCCTCACTAAGACGGTGAATCTTCACTATTGTCACCCCGGTCAAGTCTAATCACGTCTTTCACCAAACGAAATCCTGTAGTTAAGCCAGCCACTTCAGCAACACAAAACTTAATAACATCACTACATTAATCCATTGCCAGACGCATCTATATCAGCAACGAACAGCGAGGGACAGACGTTCTCCAGTTGCTGAAGCCTCAGACGAGACCTCAAACACAGGGACTAGCCAATGCCTCCCCAATATACTCCGCACACACACAATCGGTCACTGAATCGGTCCACAGAAGCTGTCACGTTGACGCAGGAGTCTCTGTGGACGGCTGTATACAGACGAGAGGCAAGCGTACTATGGACGCGCCAAACGACAACAGAGATCGGGCTGAACACAGCCAAAGCCCGACCGACTGCCTGGTTCCCGCTCTGATAAGATACCACCACACATTAGTCATACCTGTGTGATTAAGATAAAGGATATCCGGGTTAATGTATCTTTATTCTTCAATGGCAAGTATAGAATTACTTTTAGTGTGACTGTTTAGGCTTTTAAAACTTTTTAGTGTGAACTACCTTTCACAGTCGGTGCCTGGTATAGAGTTAAGTACATATTGGTACTTTCTGGTGGTCAAGCACTACACATTGGTACTTTCTGGTGGTCTATCACTACATATTGGTACTTTCTGGTGGTCAATCACTACATATTGGTACTTTCTGGTGGTCTATCACTACATATTGGTACTTTCTGGTGGTCTATCACTACATATTGGTACTTTCTGGTGGTCTGTCACTACTTATTGGTACTTTCTGGTGGTCTATCACTACATATTGGTACTTTCTGGTGGTCAAGCACTACACATTGGTACTTTCTGGTGGTCTATCACTACATACTGGTACTTTCTGGTGGTCTATCACTACATATTGGAACTTTCTGGTGGTCTATCACTACATACTGGTACTTTCTGGTGGTCTATCACTACATATTGGTACTTTCTGGTGGTCTATCACTACATATTGGTACTTTCTGGTGGTCAATCACTACATACTGGTACTTTCTGGTGGTCTATCACTACATACTGGTACTTTCTGGTGGTCTATCACTACATATTGGTACTTTCTGGTGGTCTATCACTACATATTGGTACTTTCTGGTGGTCTATCACTACATATTGGTACTTTCTGGTGGTCTATCACTACATACTGGTACTTTCTGGTGGTCTATCACTACATATTGGTACTTTCTGGTGGTCTATCACTACATATTGGTACTTTCTGGTGGTCAATCACTTCATATTGGTACTTTCTGGTGGTCTATCACTACATATTGGTACTTTCTGGTGGTCTGTCACTACTTATTGGTACTTTCTGGTGGTCTATCACTACATATTGGTACTTTCTGGTGGTCTATCACTACATACTGGTACTTTCTGGTGGTCTATCACTACATATTGGTACTTTCTGGTGGTCAATCACTACATATTGGTACTTTCTGGTGGTCTGTCACTACTTATTGGTACTTTCTGGTGGTCAATCATTAAATATTGGTACTTTCTGGTGGTCTATCACTACATATTGGTACTTTCTGGTGGTCTGTCACTACTTATTGGTACTTTCTGGTGGTCAATCACTACATATTGGTACTTTCTGGTGGTCTATCACTACTTATTGGTACTTTCTGGTGGTCTGTCACTACTTATTGGTACTTTCTGGTGGTCAATCACTACATATTGGTACTTTCTGGTGGTCTATCACTACATATTGGTACTTTCTGGTGGTCTGTCACTACTTATTGGTACTTTCTGGTGGTCCATCACTACATATTGGTACTTTCTGGTGGTCCATCACTACATATTGGTACATATTGGTAACCCAAACACACAGTATTCACAACAAAGTGCCACAGGGTACAGAGAGTACAGGGTTCCTGTACTCAGTCTCCTGTCCACATTGCTGAACCGAAATGTTACGTAACAAAATAGTGAATAGCGCTTAATTGCCGCTCGCGTGCTGGCGTGGATGGTGTAAATAAACACGCTCTCACGTTCCAAACTGTAAATTGGAATTAATCTCGTGCCTGAGTTATACATTGAATAATGTAAACAGGAATCAGACTTGAAATATAGAATAACGTAAATAAACTGCCTATAGCCACGTTTAAGCATCAACAGACCTGTAAACACACACAGGAAGTGCTGGATTTATATATATATATATTCCATGTAAATTAAATATTTTAATAAATAAATTTTTAAATTTATTTTATAAAAATAAAAATAAAATAAAAAATAAAAAAAAAATAAAAAAATTTTAAAAAATAAATTATACCTGGAGGCTCATACTGTCTCCAACAGCGGCCGCTGTGAAGTCCGCAGCCTTACCTTACAGAAGATTGTCATCAGGTAGTTTAGCCTATTCTCCAAGGACCTAAAGTCCATTCCATCCACCCGCCAAACCCGCTGTTTATGAATGAAAAACGGTTTACACACGACTCACCACTGATTTCGTTCGAACACTTCCGGATCAAGTGCTTCGCTTACGACTTTTGTTCGAACCACAACCCTGTAAACAGCCCGTTCTCCAAAACGAAGACCCAAAGTCCATTCCATGCACCCGCCAACCCCCTTGTTTATGAATGAAAAACGGTTTACACACGACTCACAACTGACGACGTTCGAACACTTCCGGAACAAGTGCTTCACTGACGAATTTTGTTCGACCCACAACGCTGTAAATGCTTCACCCACGTACTACAAATACAAATAATCGCCAACAGAACCTAAACCGTTTTTTATTCATAAACAGCGGGTTTGGCGGGTGCATGGAATGGACTTTTAGCCTTTGTTTATGAGGACGGGTTGACAGAGAATAAACATTGGCCTATGTGGATGAGTCGACCCTCCTTGTAATCAATACCCAAATGCTTGTTAATCCAGCCAATTAGCCCCCTTGGTGTTATTGTTGTTGCTTCTTTTACACCATAGACATGATGAGGGCATACAAGATATACACACGATTAGGGGTGTTACAGTAGTTAGGTTAGGATGCGGCGTGTGGGTTGTGAGGTGATGTTTGATGTGTTTGAAGGTTATTAAGCGTGATGTTGGCGAGAATTGATGGCAGGTAAGTCCACTACGGGATCACCATAGCCCGTGCTACTTGCCCCGCTCCTGTGCCAGGTTGGTCCACTACGGGCTCACCATAGCCAGTGCTACTTGCCCCGCTCCTGTGCCAGGTAAGTCCACTACGGGCTCACCATAGCCCGTGCTACTTGCCCCGCTCCTGTGCCAGGTAAGTCCACTACGGGCTCACCATAGCCCGTGCTACTTGCCCCGCTCCTGTGCCAGGTAAGTCCACTACGGGATCACCATAGCCCGTGCTACTTGCCCCGCTCCTGTGCCAGGTAAGTCCACTACGGGCTCACCATAGCCCGTGCTATACTTGCCCCGCTCCTGTGCCAGGTAAGTCCACTACGGGCTCACCATAGCCCGTGCTATACTTGCCCCGCTCCTGTGCCAGGTAAGTCCACTACGGGCTCACCATAGCCCGTGCTACTTGCCCCGGTCCTGTGCCAGGTAAGTCCACTACGGGATCACCATAGCCCGTGCTACTTGGAACTTTTTATTCCAATTAGCGAATCTTAAACAGCAACAACGAACATTGATGTCAATTCAAAGCCTATTTCACTACCAGAAGAACTTACGTTTTTTTGGGACGAAAGAGAGAGAAGGAGAGAGCGTATATAGGGAGAGGAAGGGAAAAGAAGAGGGTTGAAATGGGTGGTAAGGGAGGAAGGTTATCCCATTCACCGCTCACTAACCCTTTCTAATGGGCTCAAAATAAGATGGATTGGAAAAGGTGCAGCCGTAACAAGACAAGAAGCCCCCATTAAATGGTCCGAGAGGTGGAACCATAGAAGCCGACCATTAGAACAAGATCACCTAACGATACAGTACAGCAGCACCCATTTCCCCCACTTCCCGCATCCCCATTATCTTCCCCCATTTGCACAGTCCTTTCCCCCCCCCCCCTTTATCTCCCCCGTGTCCTCGGGAGGGGAGTCTTCTCTCACTTCCCTCACTCTACCCTCTAATTCCCCATTTACAAAATAATGGGAATGGAAAGAGAGAGAGAGATTGTAATGATAAAAATTGGCTACAACAAAATGGGTATGTAGAGATTCTGATTTTACGAGCTCAAGAGATATCTGAGAATAGATACACTCTGTCACAATAGTGAAGGTGAAGAAGAGTGAGTGTGAAATGAATGTGAGAAAGAAAAGTGAATGTGAATGGTTACTGTGAAGTAGGAAGGTGAATGAAGGTGAATCTCACTTTCACCTATCATTCTCTCATGAGAATGAGAGGTGAAAGTGAGAGAATGAGAAGGACTGTGAGGTGAATATGAAAATGTGAGGTGAATGTGAGAGTGTAAGGTGCCAGAGGAAAACAGTGTCAGTACAACTTAGTCAAGAATATAAAAGTTTCACAAAATAAAAAAAATAAAAAGAGGCAAAAGGTGATTACTGTGAGTCAGTCCAGTAATCCCTAGAAGCACTTAAGTGTCACGTTTGGGGATTTACAGCATCAGGGGAATGATGACTTTACCGATGAGTAATTTTTTGTGGGGGGGGGGAGGGGGTCCCTTTGACTATTAGAGTTTATAAAATAGTTTTGTAGCTTAATTATGCTGTGTGTACTCACCTATTTGTGCTTGCAGGATCGAGCATTGACTCTTGGATCCCGCCTTTCTAGCCATCGGTTGTTTACAGCAATGACTCCTGTCCCATTTCCCAATCATATCTAGTTTTAAAATTATGAATAGAGTTTGCTTCCTCAACCTGTTCCTTAAGTCCATTCCATTTTTTCCACTACTCTCACGCTAAAAGAATGTGTGTGTGTGTATGTGTGTGTGTGTACTCACCTAATTGTACTCACCTAATTGTGCTTGCGGGGGTTGAGCTCTGGCTCTTTGGTCCCGCCTCTCAACCGTCAATCAACTGGTGTACAGATTCCTGAGCCTATTGGGCTCTATCATATCTACATTTGAAACTGTGAATGGAGTCAGCCTCCACCACATCACTTCCTAATGCATTCCATTTGCTAACTACTCTGACACTGAAAAAGTTCTTTCTAACGTCTCTGTGGCTCATTTGGGTACTCAGCTTCCACCTGTGTCCCCTTGTTCGCGTCCCACCAGTGTTGAAAAGTTCGTCCTTGTTTACCCGGTCGATTCCCCTGAGGATTTTGTAGGTTGTGATCATGTCCCCCCTTACTCTTCTGTCTTCCAGTGTCGTGAGGTGCATTTCCCGCAGCCTTTCCTCATAACTCATGCCTCTTAGTTCTGGGACTAGTCTAGTAGCATACCTTTGGACTTTTTCCAGCTTCGTCTTGTGCTTGACAAGGTACGGGCTCCATGCTGGGGCCGCATACTCCAGGATTGGTCTTACATATGTGGTGTACAAGATTCTGAATGATTCCTTACACAGGTTCCTGAACGCCGTTCTGATGTTAGCCAGCCTCGCATATGCCGCAGACGTTATTCTCTTTATGTGGGCTTCAGGAGACAGGTTTGGTGTGATATCAACTCCTAGATCTTTCTCTCTGTCTGTTTCATTAAGTACTTCATCTCCTATTCTGTATCCTGTGCCTGGCCTCCTGTTTCCACTGCCTAGTTTCATTACTTTGCATTTACTCGGGTTGAACTTCAACAGCCATTTGTTGGACCATTCACTCAGTCTATCCAGGTCATCTTGTAGCCTCCTACTATCATCCTCTGTTTCAATCCTCCTCATAATTTTTGCATCGTCGGCAAACATTGAGAGGAACGAATCTATACCCTCTGGGAGATCATTTACATATACCAGAAACAGTATAGGTCCGAGGACTGACCCCTGCGGGACTCCACTTGTGACGTCTCGCCAATCTGAGACTTCACCCCTCACACAGACTCGTTGTCTCCTGTTGCTTAGGTATTCCTCTATCCACCGGAGTACCTTCCCTCTCACTCCAGCCTGCATCTCCAACTTTCGCACTAGCCTCTTGTGTGGCACTGTATCAAAGGCTTTCTGACAATCCAAAAATATGCAGTCTGCCCACCCTTCTCTTTCTTGCCTTATTTTTGTTGCCTGGTCGTAGAATTCAAGTAACCCTGTGAGGCAGGACCTGCCATCCCTGAACCCATGTTGATGCTGTGTTACAAAGTTCCTTCGCTCCAGATGCTCCACTAGTTTTTTTCGCACAATCTTCTCCATCAGCTTGCATGGTATGCAGGTTAGGGACACTGGCCTGTAGTTCAGTGCCTCCTGTCTATCCCCTTTCTTGTATATCGGGACTACGTTAGCTGCTTTCCAAATATCTGGCAGTTCCCCTGTTGCCAGTGATTTGTTATACACTATGGAGAGTGGTAGGCTCAGTTCTCTTGCTCCTTCCTTTAGAACCCAAGGGGAGATTCCATCTGGGCCTATAGCCTTCGTCACGTCCAACTCTAGTAAACACTTCCTTACTTCCCCACTGGTAATCTCAAACTCTTCCAGTGGTTCCTGGTTAGCTATTCCCTCACTTACCTCTGGAATTTCTCCTTGTTCTAAGGTGAAGACCTCCTGGAATTTCTTATTCAATTCCTCACACACTTCCTTGTCATTTGTAGTGAATCCTTCCGCCCCTATCCTTAATCTCATAACCTGTTCCTTTACTGTTGTTTTTCTCCTAATGTGGCTATGCAACAATTTAGGCTGAGTCTTTGCCTTGCTTGCGATGTCATTTTCGTATTGTCTTTCTGCCTCTCTTCTCATCCTGACATATTCATTCCTGGCATTCTGGTATCTTTCTCTGCTCTCCAGTGTCCTGTTATTCCTATAGTTTCTCCATGCCCTTTTACTTTGCTGCTTAGCTAGCCTACATCTTTGATTAAACCATGGGTTTCTCATCTTCATTTCTCTGTTTTCCTTTTGGACTGGGACAAACTTGTTTGCTGCGTCCTTGCACTTCTGCGTGATGTAATCCATCATATCTTGGGCCGTCTTACCCCTGAGCTCTGTTTCCCATGCTATATCTGTTAGGAATTTTCTTATCCCCTCATAGTTTCCCTTTCGGTATGCTAACCTTTTGGTTTCGGTATCCCTCCTCGAGTTCAATAACCCTTCTTCAATCAAGTACTCAAACACCAGTACACTGTGGTCGCTCATTCCTACTGGGTCCTCAAAACCGATTTCTCTTATGTCGGAGTCGTTCAGAGTGAAG
>NC_091153.1:44242913-44275413 GCF_040958095.1 Procambarus clarkii | reverse complement strand
GTGGCTCATTTGGGTACTCAGCTTCCACCTGTGTCCCCTTGTTCACGTCCCACCAGTGTTGAAAAGTTCGTCCTTGTTTACCCGGTCGATTCCCCTGAGGATTTTGTAGGTTGTGATCATGTCCCCCCTTACTCTTCTGTCTTCCAGTGTCGTGAGGTGCATTTCCCGCAGCCTTTCCTCATAACTCATGCCTCTTAGTTCTGGGACTAGTCTAGTAGCATACCTTTGGACTTTTTCCAGCTTCGTCTTGTGCTTGACAAGGTACGGGCTCCATGCTGGGGCCGCATACTCCAGGATTGGTCTTACATATGTGGTGTACAAGATTCTGAATGATTCCTTACACAGGTTCCTGAACGCCGTTCTGATGTTAGCCAGCCTCGCATATGCCGCAGACGTTATTCTCTTTATGTGGGCTTCAGGAGACAGGTTTGGTGTGATATCAACTCCTAGATCTTTCTCTCTGTCTGTTTCATTAAGTACTTCATCTCCTATTCTGTATCCTGTGCCTGGCCTCCTGTTTCCACTGCCTAGTTTCATTACTTTGCATTTACTCGGGTTGAACTTCAACAGCCATTTGTTGGACCATTCACTCAGTCTATCCAGGTCATCTTGTAGCCTCCTACTATCATCCTCTGTTTCAATCCTCCTCATAATTTTTGCATCGTCGGCAAACATTGAGAGGAACGAATCTATACCCTCTGGGAGATCATTTACATATACCAGAAACAGTATAGGTCCGAGGACTGACCCCTGCGGGACTCCACTTGTGACGTCTCGCCAATCTGAGACTTCACCCCTCACACAGACTCGTTGTCTCCTGTTGCTTAGGTATTCCTCTATCCACCGGAGTACCTTCCCTCTCACTCCAGCCTGCATCTCCAACTTTCGCACTAGCCTCTTGTGTGGCACTGTATCAAAGGCTTTCTGACAATCCAAAAATATGCAGTCTGCCCACCCTTCTCTTTCTTGCCTTATTTTTGTTGCCTGGTCGTAGAATTCAAGTAACCCTGTGAGGCAGGACCTGCCATCCCTGAACCCATGTTGATGCTGTGTTACAAAGTTCCTTCGCTCCAGATGCTCCACTAGTTTTTTTCGCACAATCTTCTCCATCAGCTTGCATGGTATGCAGGTTAGGGACACTGGCCTGTAGTTCAGTGCCTCCTGTCTATCCCCTTTCTTGTATATCGGGACTACGTTAGCTGCTTTCCAAATATCTGGCAGTTCCCCTGTTGCCAGTGATTTGTTATACACTATGGAGAGTGGTAGGCTCAGTTCTCTTGCTCCTTCCTTTAGAACCCAAGGGGAGATTCCATCTGGGCCTATAGCCTTCGTCACGTCCAACTCTAGTAAACACTTCCTTACTTCCCCACTGGTAATCTCAAACTCTTCCAGTGGTTCCTGGTTAGCTATTCCCTCACTTACCTCTGGAATTTCTCCTTGTTCTAAGGTGAAGACCTCCTGGAATTTCTTATTCAATTCCTCACACACTTCCTTGTCATTTGTAGTGAATCCTTCCGCCCCTATCCTTAATCTCATAACCTGTTCCTTTACTGTTGTTTTTCTCCTAATGTGGCTATGCAACAATTTAGGCTGAGTCTTTGCCTTGCTTGCGATGTCATTTTCGTATTGTCTTTCTGCCTCTCTTCTCATCCTGACATATTCATTCCTGGCATTCTGGTATCTTTCTCTGCTCTCCAGTGTCCTGTTATTCCTATAGTTTCTCCATGCCCTTTTACTTTGCTGCTTAGCTAGCCTACATCTTTGATTAAACCATGGGTTTCTCATCTTCATTTCTCTGTTTTCCTTTTGGACTGGGACAAACTTGTTTGCTGCGTCCTTGCACTTCTGCGTGATGTAATCCATCATATCTTGGGCCGTCTTACCCCTGAGCTCTGTTTCCCATGCTATATCTGTTAGGAATTTTCTTATCCCCTCATAGTTTCCCTTTCGGTATGCTAACCTTTTGGTTTCGGTATCCCTCCTCGAGTTCAATAACCCTTCTTCAATCAAGTACTCAAACACCAGTACACTGTGGTCGCTCATTCCTACTGGGTCCTCAAAACCGATTTCTCTTATGTCGGAGTCGTTCAGAGTGAAGACTAGGTCGAGTCTCGCTGGTTCGTCATTGCCTCTCATCCTTGTGGGTTCTCCGACATGCTGCGTTAAAAAGTTGCTTGTCACCACCTCCAATAGTTTGGCTCTCCACGTATCCTCGCCTCCATGCGGTTCCTTGTTCTCCCAGTCAATCTTTCCGTGATTGAAGTCGCCCATGATGAGCAGGTGGGATCTATTTCTACAGGCAGCAGAGGCTGCCCTCTCAATTATAGTGTTAACTGCCTTGTTGTTGTTTTCATACTCTTGACTGGGTCTCCTGTCATTTGGTGGAGGGTTGTATATTACTGCTACTACTATTCTTGGTCCTCCCATTGTTATGGTGCCTGCTATGTAGTCTCTGAACTCCTCACAGCCCGGGATGGCCATCTCCTTAAAACTCCATTCCCTTCTCATGAGTAGGGCCACTCCGCCTCCTCCTCTACCTTCCCTCTCTTTCCTTATTACTGTATACTCCTGGGGAATCACTCCTGTGTGTGTGTGTGTGTGTGTGTGTGTGTGTGTGTGTGTGTGTGTGTGTGTGTGTGTGTGTGTGTGTGCTCACCTACATGTGCTTGCAGGGTTGAGCTTGGCTCCTATAGCCCCGCCTTTCCAACGTTTTTAGATTAATATAATGACGAAAAACAGCCAACATCATTTACCATTCAAATTTCCTATTCAAATCACCCGTAACACTGATTCTGTAATTCCTTGATTACATACAACTCTCACTCCTTAGAGTGAGACTAGATTCTAAATTCTAAACTAATCAAGAAAATAGAAATGGTATCAAAATAAAAAAAAAAATCCCAATCAAAAAATTCAATAAACAAATAAAAGATGGAGTGTGAATTCGACTTCAGACACATGGCCCCTTCATGGGGACGACTTCTGACACATGGCCCCTTCATGTGGACGACTTCTGACACATGGCCCCTTCATGTGGACGACTTCAGACACATGGCCCCTTCATGGGGACGACTTCAGACACATGGCCCCTTCATGGGGACGACTTCTGACACATGGCCCCTTCATGAGGACGACTTCAGACACATGGCCCCTTCATGTGGATGACTTCAGACACATGGCCCCTTCATGTGGATGACTTCAGACACATGGCCCCTTCATGAGGACGACTTCTGACACATGGCCCCTTCATGTGGACGACTTCTGACACATGGCCCCTTCATGTGGACGACTTCAGACACATGGCCCCTTCATGGGGACGACTTCTGACACATGGTCCCTTCATGAGGACGACTTCAGACACATGGCCCCTTCATGGGGACGACTTCAGACACCTGGTCCCTTCATGAGGACGACTTCAGACACATGGCCCCTTCATGGGGACGACTTCAGACACATGGCCCCTTCATGAGGACGACTTCAGACACATGGCCCCTTCATGGGGACGACTTCTGACACATGGCCCTTCATGGGGACGACTTCTGACACATGGCCCTTCATGGGGACGACTTCTGACACATGGCCCCTTCATGAGGACGACTTCAGACACATGGCCCCTTCATGTGGACGACTTCAGACACATGGCCCCTTCATGGGGACGACTTCTGACACATGGCCCTTCATGTGGACGACTTCAGACACATGGCCCCTTCATGAGGACGACTTCAGACACATGGGATAACTGGTCTAATCTTCTCATCAACATCACGATAGATTCAGAATATTACAGACCACGTATGTTAGACGTGTCGTTCCATATGCAGTACAAGCAGGAAGCCTTCACCTTGTCAAGGGCAAAAATGAAACCGGACTAAATTACTGAGAATTGCGCAGGACTGATCCCAGATTTTAATCACAATGAGTTATGAAAAAAGGCTAAAAGCATAGAACCTCACGTCACAGGGAGAGAGAAAAATCAGAGGAAACATGATTACGATGTACAAGATTCTCAGTGGCAATGTCGGAGTTGACAGAGATCGTTTGTTTGGTACTAAGAGGTGAGGGGGGGTGGGGAATGGTAAAAAGAAGGGGGGAAACAGATGACAACTGAGTTCCCAACTAAGCAAAACGAACAAACACACACACATACATACACACACACACACACACACACACACACACACACACACACACACACACACACACACACACACACACACACACACACACACACACACAAACACACACTCTAAAAAAGTGTGTGTGTGTTAGAAATAACTTTTACAGTGAAAGAGTAGTTAACAGGTGGAATGCATTAGGCAGTTATGGGGTGGAGGCTGACTCCATACACAGTTTCAAATGTAGATATGATAAGAGTCCAGTAGGCTCAGGAACCTGTACACCAGTTGATTGACAGTTGAGAGGCGGGACCAAAGAGCCAAAGCTCAACCCCCGCAAGCACAAATAGGTGAGTACACACCCGTGCCTAAACTCTCATGAAATTCTAATATTTTTCCCTCCCTCCCTCTAACTTTATTACTAATTATTCACTTGCTTTTTCTCCTTTTTTGGGTTGTATTTGTGAAGGCCACCCAGAGGACTCATACCCTGTCGGAAAACTGCAGGATATATATTCCAGCCAACACACTTTACTGGAGTTTTTCTCTATGGTTCCGTGTTTCTGTGTAAACTCCACGTTTCTGTGCTTCGCAAAACCCTCTTTATTTGTGGATCTGGTTGGCAGTCGAGTATTCAGAACCACGTATTGGTCTTAGGTTAATTATTGCATCTGTTTTCTCTCTCTCTTGATAATTCAACAAGTGTATCTCATTATATATAGTATCTCATATATATATATATATATATATATATATATATATATATATATATATATATATATATATATATATATATATATATATATATATATAAATATATATATATATATATATATATATATATATATATATATATATATATATATATATATATATATATATATATATATATTCCTACATGTAACACGAGAATTTAAGCAAGTTAAGACATTATTAAGAACGTAAATCATAAATATATAATTATTTGTTGTCAGTTATCTTGGTATAATTGCTGAATTAACTAATGCAATTGGTGGAATTCCCATCATATATTTTTGTATGAAAACTCTGTTAAACTCATACCTGTTTGTTAGTTAGGTTTATTGACCTTAATGACTCAAGATCCAGTTGAATTGCCTCGCATAGATAAGGAACCACGGATGGTTGAAAGTATTTTGGATGGTTGGAGGAATTGACGATAACTTGAAGTACCTTGGAGGGTTGGAGATGCCCTGGATTCTTCAACGATAAGATTGACTGTGCAGCGAAAGATAAGATAAGATAATTGCATTAAGATGAGGGAGAGATGAAAGGTGAAGAGTGAGGACTACATAATTTATCTTTCTTTTACCATTTTCTCAAGTTTTATCCATTCTCCTAATTTTAATGCACTTATTCTTAGACCATCTTAGCTTCACGTAGTTTTTACTCTCTTAACTGTTTCTCCTACATTCGTATTCTTCCCTCCCTCTCTTTCATTTCTTGCTTGTCTTTCATTCCCTGCTGTCCTCTCTCACTCCTTTCCTCGATCTTTCTCTCAGATCCTCTTTCCATCTCTCTCACTCGCTACCTCCCTCTCCCTACACCTACAAAAAATATGAGACTGCCAAATCCCGTTTCTATAACTATTGTTTCTTGAGATTGTCTCTCCCACTGTACAAAACCATCTGAAACACATTCCTCTGTTCTTAATCCCCCTTGCCAAAATCTGTCAAGCCTCTTCGTCGTTTTCTGATTATTAAACACCTACATCTCAATAGATTATGGAACAAGTTTCCACCAGATTCGACAAACAATTAGAAGGTTAGAATAGGTAAATTATAACCCAACAGGTACCACAAGGTTAATAAGTATCTGGGGCATAATGAGGCGGGAGAGGATAGGAGTTCAGAGGAAAGGAGCTTTGTTCAATCACTTGAACCATCGGGGATCGAGTGCAGACTTGCAAGAAGCGAGGTCGTTGATCTGCAGCCCAGGGCAAGCAGATAGTTGACCCTAAATCTATCTAAGTCTAGCTATGAATCCTTAATCGAATGATCTTCCATTGTCTTGTGTGAATCCTTAATCCAAATAACACCATTAGTATTTGTCTCGTATATCAATACTCCATTTTATTTGAATTTTTAGTAATGGCAAAATGCATGGAAGAAAATACAGCTCAAGAATACAACACAAATACAGTTATACAATGTTGTAGCAGGTCTTTAAGGATAAAATACAGCAGGTAGAGAGCACAGAGAGAGAGATAGAGAGAGAGAGAGAGAGAGAGAGAGAGAGAGAGAGAGAGAGAGAGAGAGAGAGAGAGAGAGAGAGAGAGAGAGAGAGAGAGAGAGAGAGAGAGAAGGGGTTACACTCAGATATATTTTATATGTTTAATATTATTTTGAAATCACAGTCAGAAAGAGATGGCTCACTGACGATCACTCTAAATCCTTTCTAAGCCAGATCCCAGTTGCATAATCAATGTACAAAGTGAGTTTAATCCTGGCTAGTCCTTGTATCTGTTAATGCTGAACAACTGATGATATTATGTACAATGTTTCAAAAAGGTTCTTCTATATTTTTTGTGCCTTTTCGTCTAATTTGATAAAACGAAATATCCAAGTTAAATCACTCCGATTAGTCACGATATATATATATATATATATATATATATATATATATATATATATATATATATATATATATATATATATATATATATATATATATATATATATTAGTATATTTTGGTAGCAGTCTTTCCTGTAGACATATATTATTAAATATGACCGAAAAAGTAAAATTAATAATTCTAACACGAATTTTCTCAATCTTTCGTACATTTCTTTTCACTGTTGGAGGTAATTCAAAAATCAATTCTCCAAAATTCATTTTTATTTCTAGTCTAATAAAAATGAATTTTGGAGAATTGATTTTTGAATTAACTCCAACAGTGAAAAGAAATGTACGAAAGATTGAGAAAATTCGTGTTAGAATTATTAATCTTACTTTTTCGGTCATATTTAATAATATATATATATATATATATATATATATATATATATGTCGTACCTAGTAGCCAGAACGCAATTCTCAGCCTACTATGCAAGGCCCGATTTGCCTAATAAGCCAAGTTTTCCTGAATTAATATATTTTCTCTATTTTTTTTCTTATGAAATGATAAAGCTACCCATTTCATTATGTATGAGGTCAATTTTTTTTTATTAGAGTTAAAATTAACGTAGATATATGACCGAACCTAACCAACCCTACCTAACCTAACCTAACCTATCTTTATAGGTTAGGTAGGGTTAGGTAGCGGAAAAAGTTAGGTTAGGTTAGGTTAGGTAGGTTAGGTAGTCGAAAAAACATTAATTCATGAAAACTTGGCTTATTAGGCAAATCGGGCCTTGCATAGTAGGCCAAGAAGTGAGTTCTGGCTATTAGGTACGACATATATATATATATATATATATATATATATATATATATATATATATATATATATATATATATATATATATATATATATATATATATATATATATATATATATATATATATATATATATATATAACTTGTAGAACATGAGGGAACATAACGTCTACAAGATGAAATTATTTAACAAATTTAATTATAAATAGGATACAAAAAAAAATATGAACTCAATTTAGAACACGAAATAATGGATTCATATTAGAGAAATCGAGATTTAGAAACAAACAAAAATAGGTGAATATTGGATCAGAAATGGGATACCGAAATATGAAACAAATCCCCAATTAGCACTATTAAACAAACTGGAAATCTTGCACAATTATATGAGAGAGATGATTGTAAATTGGTGCTGCCTTGCATAGGCTAATTTACCACTTTAGCAGATTCGTAAATAATAATGCTCTTAGATCCAATCCCCCCTCCTCTCCCCCCCCCCCTCTTCCAACACCCCATCTTGCTACCCCCCCCCCCCCCAGAACATCCTCTTTTTTACCAAGGTCGGGTTTGAGGCTGTCATTTCAATTAATTCAGCGTAATTGACTAATTATCATGGCCAAAGACAGACATTTTGCCCCAAGCACTGACTTCGTCTCTTCAGCACCTCCCGATAGTGCTTATAGTGCTGCTATGATCCATAAGCATCTGGCACAGGGGAAATGGGAACCCAGAGACGATGGAGATAATAGGATAATAAAAATAGGAAAAAGGGGGAAATAATATGGGGAAGAAGCGTAGAAAACGTTAAGTGGAGAACCGGAGAAAACAGAAGGGAATACGCAGAGAAACTGGATAAATGTGAAATAGGCAGGAAACTTGAATTAACGGTATAAGCAGAAGATGGTAAAAAGAACTAGGGATATAGAGGGTAACAAAGAAGATAAGAAAGCAGAAAGGAAAACAAATATAGGGAATAAAATAGTGTGAGAGGACCGGATTAGAGTGGAGGAGAGAGAGAGAGAGAGAGAGAGAGAGAGAGAGAGAGAGAGAGAGAGAGAGAGAGAGAGAGAGAGAGAGAGAGAGAGAGAGAGAGAGACAGAGAGAGAGATAGAGAGAGAGAGAGAGAGAACACAGAGACTCAACAAAGAAATGCTTAATCACTGTGTTTTATATCTTTCACCATAGTGTTCGCACTATATAATATATATTCAGTCAAGAATTATGGTGATATCGTCTCGTATACGAGAGAGTGATTATCTATAAATATCTATCTATATTTATCTTATATAAATTTATCTATAAATTTATATAAGATAAATCTATAAATATAAATTTATATATATAAATCTATCTTTTCGATCTATAAATTTATCTTATCGACTAACTTTACACACATATATATAATTATTAACCCGATATTGCTTCCGAAGCAGAGAGCCAACACAAGGTTCTACAAAGCATATAAGAAGGAAAATGACAGTGAATCGCCAAGTGATTACGACAAAGTGGTGGCGAGTAGTTAGAAAATGATAACGAAATGTGTGAGATGCTCAATGCCAACTTCCATCGAATGATCACTACTGAGCCGGAATAGCACCCAGTGCCAGGAGAACAAGAAACTATTAGATAGTGAGATAACAGCAGAGGACATAAGGAATTAACTAGCATCACTAGATGTAACTACGCTTACTCGGCCGGATAATCCCCTTGGGTGTTAAACGAAGCAGAACAGACCCTCAGCATACCTCTAGCACCCAGCTATAATAAGTCACAAAGGGGGGAAATGCCCGGCTGCTAGAAAAAGGCAAATATGAAGCCCATAAAAAAATTGGCGATAATAAAGAGGAACATATTTATAGACCAGTGACACTAAGTCTGAAGATAAGTTAATAAACACACTCATATATGCCCCATGCAACCCTCTCCTGTTCCGGAAACGATCGCTCGGAGACTTCCAATTCATCGTTCAAGTGCTCCAACTTCTGCATGATAGAAGGTATTAAATTATAAATCAATGCTACTTTTCATAGCATCATGAATAGTGGCATTTCGTTCGCTGGAAGCGGTCACAAACGACCCAATTGTTGTCTTCCGTGATCGCGTTGTTCGCTCGAAAAGGGTTACCCGTTCAGCACGCGTTCCAGGGGCTAGATTCACGAAGCAGTTACGCAAGCACTTACGAACCTGGGGCCAGATTCACGAAGCAGTTACGCAAGCACTTACGAACCTGGGACCAGATTCACGCAGCAGTTACGCAAGCACTTACGAACCTGGGGCTAGATTCACGAAGCAGTTACGCAAGCACTTACGAACCTGGGACCAGATTCAAAAAGCAGTTACGCAAGCACTTACGAACCTGGGGCCAGATTCGCGAAGCAGTTACGCAAGCACTTCCGAACCTGGGACTAGATTCACGAAGCAGTCACGCAAGCACTTACGAACCTGCACATCTTTACTCCATCTTTGGCGGCTTTGTTTACAATAACTAAACAGTTAATGAGCTCTGAAGCACCAGGAGGCTGTTTATAACAATAACAACAGCTGATTGGCAAGTTTTCATGCTTGTAAACTGTTTAATAAATGTAACCAAAGCCGTCAAAGATTGAGGAAAGATGTACACGTTCGTAAGTACTTGCGTAACTACTTCGTGAATCTGGCCACTGGTTCGTAAGTACTTGCGTAACTGCTTCGTGAATCTGGCCACTGGTTCGTAAGTACTTGCGTAACTGCTTCGTGAATCTGGCCACTGGTTCGTAAGTACTTGCGTAACTGCTTCGTGAATCTGGCCACCGGTTCGTAAGTACTTGCGTAACTGCTTCGTGAATCTGGCCCCAGAATCGCGCTGGTTACAAGAATCAGTTCCATAGGGCTAGTTTTCCAGAATTTCGTTGTTTGCTGGAAATGGTACAATATTGCTTGTGTTACTGGAACATTTTGTTTGCCTTTTTATTTAGACAATCTTGTATATAACGATGAATCTTTCCCTGATATCTCCAATGCTCTTTTTACACGATGTAAAAAAATATTTTTTTATATGTAAAAAATAGTTTTACACGATATTTTTACATGTTTTGAAGGAGAGCTTAACTTGCAAGCTGCATTTAATCTGATGTCACTGAGTGTGTCATTCTATATGTATTACTCTGTGTATCATCTATATGTATTTATCTGTGTATCATCTATATGTATTTCTTTGTGTGGTTTCTATATGTATTTCTCTGTGTCTCATCTAAATGTATTTATCTGTGTATCATCTATATGTATTTCTCTGTATCTCATCTAAATGTATTTATCTGTGCCTCATCTATATGTATTTCTTTGTGTGGTTTCTATATGTATTTCTCTGTGTCTCATCTAAATGTATTCATCTGTGTATCATCTATATGTATATCTCTGTGTATCATACATATGTATTTCTCTGTGTAGCATCTATATGTATTCCTGGCCTTTTCTCCTTGGATTCATATCTGATCTATATTCCCTCGGCACATTTTAGTGTGTCGTGAGATTTTCAGTCTAGTTCGTCTGTATATTTCGTTGTATTGCGCGATTTTCACTACAGTTCTATTACGCTTGACCTGCATTCCATTTCCCTGAGGGGGCACGAAGAGCTTAGTCAGATTCAATTCCAATTATTAATCTTTTTTTTTACCAATTTGCCTTGATTGCTTATTTTTTTATTTGAAAGCTTTATACTGTATCTCAATTCTCTTCCAAACAGTTTTAGCTGTTTCTTCATATATTTCCTTGAACATTTGCTTATCTGTTAGTGCTCAAAAGGATGATTTATTGGTTAAGAAATTCTCGATTCCTATGTTATTTAAATTGTAATTTGCTTCACGTCTACTAAAGTCTCTTGCTTCTAGAGTTCTATTCTTAAGAGATTTATTATTCTTGTCAAGTGTCCTGACCTTATTTTTAAGAGAGTTATTCGCCTTGTCAAGTTTCCAATCCTTATTGTTAAGAGTTAATCGCCTTGTCAAGTGTCCAGGCCTTATTCTTAAGAGTTATTCGCCTTGTCAAGTTTCCAATCCTTATTGTTAAGAGTTAATCGCCTTGTCAAGTGTCCAGACCTTATTCTTAAGAGTTAATCGCCTTGTCAAGTTTCCAGACCTGTTTTTCTTCTCCTGTTGACTCCATGTTTGTGTTCTTCTGTGTTGTCTTCTTCTCCTCGATGTTGTATATACGTCCAAACCCAGGAAGAATAGAAGAGTTAATGGAGACATGATGACTACATACAAAATCCCTCAGAGCAACAGACAGACCAGACAATCACAGATTATTTACCATGGATGGGACAAGCACCAAGGAGCATTGACGTTAACGTACCTAAATGATCCACAGAGACATTTTAAAAATGTTTTAGTATCAAAATAATGAACACATTTAACGTGTTAGGCAGAGAACTGCCGTTATGAGAGACACCAATGGGCATGGGAACCTGTACACAGGTGGACTGAAGGCTCAGAGGCGGGGCTAGAGAGCTGAAGCTTGCACAGGCGTTCACATGCTGATTTTTTTTAATTTTTCTTAGTATTTTCTAATCATAATATGTGTAATTATGTCTGTTAGGTTCGTTCAAAATGGGGATTAATCTCTCTCTCTCTCTCTCTCTCTCTCTCTCTCTCTCTCTCTCTCTCTCTCTCTCTCTCTCTCTCTCTCTCTCTCTCTCTCTCTCTCTCTCTCTCTCTCTCTCTCTCTCTATTTTCCTCTTATTCTCTCTTCTTCCTCCTCCTTTCTATCTCATTCAGAACTCTCACCTTTCTCTAATCTCTATCTCCTCTCTCTCTCTCTCTCCCATTCTCTATTTCAGTCATCTCTCTATCCCTCCCCTTCACTCTTTCTTCTCTCTCTTCCGCTTTCTGTCCTGCCCTTCCATCACGCCAAGTTCAACTCGACTTACAATAATCCTTAACCCAAATAACATTGGCTGGGTCCTCCCTTGAGACGGGAGAGAAGAGACAATCCAACACCCTTCTGCCTTCTCATCACATCTCCCTCCCACCTAACAGTCTCCTGAAACAGAGGGAATCATGATGTAAAGAGGATTAAAGAGGATTGATGGCCCTTCAACCTCTCTCGAGTTCCACGGGTTTGATGGCTGTCCTCCGTCTATAAATCCTCCTTGACTAATCCATGACGTCACGCCAGGGCGGCCGTCTGATTGGCTATTCATGGAAATAACTTGGGAGGATTGAGCAAGCGGCAGTAAAAACGGATAACTTTAGGATTTGGTGGGATTTGGGGGGGTAGAATGGAGTTTAGGGGAGCCTCCTGTTCGCTGGGAAGAAAGAGAAAGACAAAAAGAAAAAAGGTGGATCCTGTTTCTGCCCGATTGAGACGTGGAAGTTCCCTTAGCTGTGATCATAAGTAGTGTTACGCCCTGCTTGTTCTCTCACTCTCTCTCTCTCTCTCTCTCTCTCTCTCTCTCTCTCTCTCTCTCTCTCTCTCTCTCTCTCTCTCTCTCTCTCTCGTGGGGCTGGACGGTACAGCGACGGTCTCACTTCATGCAGGTCGGCGTTCGATCCCCGACCGTCCACAAATGGTTGGGCACCATTCCTTTCCCCCCCGTCCCATCCCAAATCTTTATCCTGACCCCTTCCAAGTGCTATATAGTCGTAATGTCTTGGCGCTTTCCCCTGAAAACTCCCTCCCTCCTTCCTAGAATTATATATATTGAGAGGAGAGGTCACGGATACTGGGACACTAATGACTCAACTACGCTCGTATCAAACACTAATTACATAGAATTTGACAATGATCTGTGAGCTTTATTTTTGGGTGCTACACTTGCCTGGTGTTCAATAATTGATTGAATGATTGCAATGATCAATCGTGTAGGTGTTTATCTTCTCATCCAGGTCTTCTCAGGTCCCTCTTGCGTGAAGCAGAGGGGAGACTCTACCCGTCTTTGACAGTGTCGAGACGGTAGAAGACAGTGCTGAGACGGAGGGGAAGACTTCTCAAGTCTGTCTCCATGTCACCCAAGTCCTTCAAGCACAGAGGCACTCGCTACAAACGTAACCGTCTTTCTTATTAGAGAGAGTGGAGAGTTTTCTTAACTGTTTGGCACTTCTTGGTTGAGTGCCTCATTCTTTGGGGGCCCTGAGGGCCATTCTGTCAAGCAACGGAGGGGGGAGGGGGCACGGAACCTTCGCCATCAGTTCAGTGCTTGAATCATCTTCTTTTATGGAGGCTGGCTTCCTCCTCCTTTTAAGGAGGCTGGCTTCCTCCCACTTTTAAGGAGGCTGGCTTCCTCCCACTTTTAAGGAGGCTGGCTTCCTCCCACTTTTAAGGAGGCTGGCTTCCTCCCACTTTTAAGGAGGCTGGCTTCCTCCCACTTTTAAGGAGGCTGGCTTCTTCCCAACCTCCTTGAAGGTGTAGGTGGTGGTGGTTACTGGTTTAGTGGGAACCTTGGTAGATAATAGTGATTGTGGCTACACTGATTGTGGTAGTTTGGTCCAATTGTGTGGTAATTATGGGCCTTGGGATTGTGGTAGTGACGGGGGGCCTTGGAGTGTGGTAGTCATGAGATCCTGGATTGTTGTAGTGATTAGATCATGATTGTGATGGTGGTAGTGGTGAAGTCTTGGATTGCGTTAGTGGTGGGACCGTCGATAGTGGTGGAAATGGGCTTGGGATTATGGTGGTGGTGGAGTCTTGGATTGTTATTGGGTGCGGACTATGAATCAGACCAATTGCGCCGCAAGTGACAGGAAAAAAATAATTTTATGACTGGGTAGTTATACCTGTGACGTTTAGCAATTAAGGATGAACTACCCAGACCTCTAGGTAGTTAAACCCAACGCCATAATTTCAAAAGCCCATATTTCAATCCCAGGAGAGTTGACAATCATTGCAACAGGTGATTGTAGCAAGCTGAGAGACAAGAGCCTTCCCACAATCACAGACACGTAGAACATTGACATTTACTATATATATATATATATATATATATATATATATATATATATATATATATATATATATATATATATATATATATATATATATAGATATATATATATATGCAGAATAACCACATGTGAAAAATAGAAAATGCTTAACGCGTTTTCGGCTAATTCGCCTTCATCAGAGCAAAGTAGAATTGATTCTACTTTGCTCTGATGAAGGCGAATTAGCCGAAAACGCGTTAAGCATTTTCTATTTTTCACATGTGGTTATTCTGCATACTTGGATCAGTGTTTTTGTGATCATTGCTGCATATATATATATATATATATATATATATATATATATATATATATATATATATATATATATATATATATATATATATATATATATATATATATGCGAACAAGCCTGAATGGTCCCCAGGACTATATGCAACTGAAAACTCACACCCCAGAAGTGACTCGAACCCATACTGCCAGGAGCAACGCAACTGGTATGTACAGGACGCCTTAATCCACTTGACCATCACGACCGGACATATGGAAGTAGCTTCGGCTATCACTTCCTTATGTCCGGTCGTGATGGTCAAGTGGATTAAGGCGTCCTGTACATACCAGTTGCGTTGCTCCTGGCAGTATGGGTTCGAGTCACTTCTGGGGTGTGAGTTTTCAGTTATATATATATATTCCTACAAATGCAACCAGAGTTGGTACTCCATATATTAGAACTTAAAAACAATAATAAAAGATATAAATAATATATCCTCATTTTTTTTACAGCTATGGACATAAAAGATTGCCCAAAAAGCCTCAAAATACGGCTCAGGCCCCTTACCCCCCCCTCCCCCCCGACACAAAAAAATCCTCACTATTTGCAAAATTTCCGAGTATTTTACCAACGAAAAATAAATTACGGAATTTGTTTGAAGTCCCTTCCGCGTAGTGGCGCAAAAAAAGGGGGGCAAAGAAATGCGTTATTGCCGGCTGAGATCAGTCGCATGGAGTAAATCGGGACAAATTGCGGTCCTTGGGTGAGTGAGTTTTTTTTCTATCACCCCCCTATTTTTTTCTCTCACCCCCCCTGCCCTCTCTTTTCTCTCACTTTTCGGGGAATCGAGAATATATTTCATAATCCCAGTATGGTGCATGGAAATTTATATTTAAGCACGTTTGATCTGTCTTTTTTTGAGGTTAAGCTGATACCTTTCTTGATTTTTTTTGGCGTAATTATTATTATTATTTGAATCAATCCACTGCGGTCTTGATGAGGGTTCGAACCTATGTGCAGGATGTTCCCATTGGCTTCACTCTCAACTCACAATCGGGGATCCCGGGTTCGATTTTTCTCCGTGCTTACTTCATCAACTTTGCTTCGCTGATCCGCAATAACGAAGCTCTTCATTCCAGTCTCACAAATTTGATTCTGGGACAGAAATGGTTGTGCACGTTACCTGTCCCCTTATGCCTCTGTCCACCTAGCAGTAAATAGGTTTCCCCCCCCCCCCCCGGGTGAATTTGTTGTGGGGTGGCTTCCTAGGGGAATGGTCAGAAGTTGGACCTTGGGTATGAAGGGTTGGGAGGGGGGAGGGTGGAAGGGGGAGGAGGAGGGGGGGAGGGGGAGGAGGAGGGGGGAGAGGGGAGAGAGGAGGGGGAGAGGGAGGGGGTGGGGGGAGGAACATCATACAAGCATCAGCCAATCTTTCGTTCATTTTTAAATCCTATCTAAAACAGTTTTCTTGAAAAATTCTAAGTTTTTTCTGGACACATTTATGTGCAAATTTGCTAATGATATTGCTCAATCGTTTGGTTAAGCCATATATATATATATATCGTTAGCTATAGCTAGCTAATGACGTTTTATGTTCACAGAGGTGACGCAAGGAGACGATTGTGCTGAAGAGGGCAGTTCACCTTGGGCAGTCCAAGAACTCTTGACTTGGTCCAGTGAGAGGACAAAGTGGCCGCCGTCGGTTATAGCAGTGTTGTATGGGCTGACGTACCCGGGATTGGCCAGGAAGAGTTACGTGACGGCCGTGGTCCCTCTGTTGATAAGTGCTACTAGCAAGCTGCTAGAGACTTCTGCCAGGGTGCTAGCTACCCCCCTGTATGTGATTGTTTGAGACCCCTGCCAGTGTGGAGAGCGAAGGTGGGGTATTGGCACATCGTGAGGATACGGTGCGTGTGGACTGGCCCACGGTGAAGGTGAACTCGCCGGTGTTTGCCATTGAGTGTGGACGACGTGTACCTGGAAAGTGGATTTACCAGGATTTGATGAACACTGCTGATGTATTGTGTCCTGAGTGAAGGTTATCTTGAGGTGATTTCGGGGCTTTAGTGTTCCCGCGGCTCGGTCCTCGACCAGGCCTCCACCCCCAGGAAGCAGCCCGTGACAGCTGACTAACTCCCAGGTACCTATTTACTGCTAGGTAACAGGGGCATTCAGGGTGAAAGAAACTTTGCCCATTTGTTTCTGCCTCGTGCGGGAATCGAACCCGCGCCACAGAATTATGAGTCCTGCGCGCTATCCACCAGGCTACGAGGCCATAAAGCCACACTTTGTAAATATGTGGAGTAATAATTTAATATATATAGTGGTGAAGGTGTTAATATATTGGTGAAGATGTAATTGTGTATTTTTATCCCCCCCTTTTATTCATGGCACTACTACCTACCTCAGCCAGTTCTTGAAAGCTTACCACCGACTTGGGGCTGGATAAAGACGAAGAGGTTATAAGATACATGAACAGTAAGAACCCAATCACTGGTACAAAGTGACTGTGACAATCAACCATCTTCAAAATCTCAAACCAACTGAGCATTGTGCCCTTGTTGGGATACCGTGCAATCAAGCACAGGTAGAACAATCAACCACAGGTAGAACAATCAACCACAGGTAGAACAATCAACCACAGGTAGAACAATCAACCACAGGTAGAACAACCAACCACAGGTAGAACAATCAACCACAGGTAGAACAATCAACCACAGGTAGAACAATCAACCACAGGTAGAACAATCAACCACAGGTAGAACAACCAACCACAGGTAGAACAATCAACCACAGGTAGAACAACCAACCACAGATAGAACAATCAACCACAGGTAGAACAACCAACCACAGGTAGAACAATCAACCACAGGTAGAACAATCAACCACAGGTAGAACAACCAACCACAGGTAGAACAATCAACCACAGGTTAGAACAACCAACCACAGATAGAACAATCAACCACAGGTAGAACAATCAACCACAGGTAGAACAACCAACCACAGATAGAACAACTAACCACAGATAGAACAACCAACCACAGGTAGAACAATCAACCACAGGTAGAACAACCAACCACAGATAAAACAATCAACCACAGGTAGAACAACCAACCACAGGTAGAACAACCAACCACAGGTAGAACAATCAACCACAGATAGAACAACCAACCACAGGTAGAACAATCAACCACAGGTAGAACAATCAACCACAGATAGAACAATCAACCACAGGTAGAACAACCAACCACAGATAGAACAACTAACCACAGATAGAACAACCAACCACAGATAGAACAACCAACCACAGGTAGAACAATCAACCACAGGTAGAACAATCAACCACAGGTAGAACAACCAACCACAGATAGAACAACCAACCACAGGTAGAACAACCAACCACAGATAGAACAATCAACCACAGGTAGAACAACCAACCACAGGTAGAACAATCAACCACAGGTAGAACAATCAACCACAGATAGAACAATCAACCACAGGTAGAACAATCAACCACAGGTAGAACAACCAACCACAGGTAGAACAACTAACCACAGATAGAACAACCAACCACAGGTAGAACAATCAACCACAGGTAGAACAACCAACCACAGGTAGAACAATCAACCACAGGTAGAACAACCAACCACAGATAGAACAACCAACCACAGGTAGAACAATCAACCACAGGTAGAACAACCAACCACAGGTAGAACAATCAACCACAGGTAGAACAACCAACCACAGGTAGAACAATCAACCACAGGTAGAACAATCAACCACAGGTAGAACAACCAACCACAGGTAGAACAACCAACCACAGATAGAACAACTAACCACAGATAGAACAACCAACCACAGGTAGAACAATCAACCACAGGTAGAACAACCAACCACAGATAGAACAACCAACCACAGGTAGAACAACCAACCACAGGTAGAACAATCAACCACAGGTAGAACAACCAACCACAGGTAGAACAATCAACCACAGATAGAACAATCAACCACAGGTAGAACAACCAACCACAGGTAGAACAACCAACCACAGGTAGAACAATCAACCACAGGTAGAACAACCAACCACAGATAGAACAACCAACCACAGGTAGAACAACCAACCACAGGTAGAACAACCAACCACAGGTAGAACAATCAACCACAGGTAGAACAAGTTTTGCCTAATCTTAAGGAATAAAGCAACAACACCCATCTGAAGGAACTTGACCTCAACACAATAGACGAATTGAAAAACGGTGCAAAATATCAAATAAAAGGCACAAGTGACAATCGAAGCAGAAATAAACAGCAGCATGAAAAAAAAAACAGATGGAAATTAGAAACACAAATGTGTCTAATACATATACACATATAATATGTGTAATACATATATACATGATTGTAATATACACAAGAGTCCTCGACGTTTAATACTGTATTTAAACTCTAAATGTGATACAATATACCAAGTGGGAATATAGAATAATATAGTTTAATTATTTATTCCTACAAGGTGAGGCATGAGTAACGACATTTAACCCTACAAAACACACACAGGTGAGTCAAAGCACATACAGGTGAGTCAAAGCACATACAGGTGAGTCAAAACACACACACAGGTGAGTCAAAACACACACAGGTGAGTCAAAACACACACACAGGTGAGTCAAAGCACGCACAGGTGAGTCAAAACACACACAGGTGAGTCAAAACACATACACAGGTGAGTCAAAGCACGCACAGGTGAGTCAAAACACACACACAGGTGAGTCAAAACACACACAGGTGAGTCAAAACACACACACAGGTGAGTCAAAACACACACAGGTGAGTCAAAACACACACAGGTGAGTCAAAACACACACACAGGTGAGTCAAAGCACGCACAGGTGAGTCAAAACACACACAGGTGAGTCAAAACACACACACAGGTGAGTCAAAGCACATACAGGTGAGTCAAAACACACACACAGGTGAGTCAAAGCACGCACAGGTGAGTCAAAACACACACACAGGTGAGTCAAAACACACACACAGGTGAGTCAAAACACACACACATGTGAGTCAAAGCACGCACAGGTGAGTCAAAACACACACACAGGTGAGTCAAAACACGCACAGGTGAGTCAAAACACACACAGGTGAGTCAAAACACACACACAGGTGAGTCAAAACACACACAGGTGAGTCAAAACACACACACAGGTGAGTCAAAACACACACAGATGAGTCAAAGCACATACAGGTGAGTCAAAACACACACACTGTAATGACCCTAATTGTAATAACTCGCCTTGTATCTATCTCGACCGCGCACTCCGCTACTACCACTGAGCTAACCGTGCAATCTCCGCTCTTTCTATGGTAATAACAGATGCTATACCGATCATATAAGATGTTAACACTCGGGCCGTCATACGAAGACGTAAACCAGTACACAGAGGAAGGAGAGAGAGAGAGAGGAAGAGGGAGGCAGAGCGAGAGGAGAGAGAGAGGAGAGAACGAGAGCAAGGGAGGGAGAACGAGAGCGAGTGAGGGCGAGGGAGAGTGAGACACTAGTGAGGGAGAGTGAGACAGAAAGATAGAGGTAATCGTAGTCACAACCTATCGTATGAGTTACCGAGTGACGCTGCCACCACCCTGAGTTACCGGACAGGGGACCGGAGTGGGATTCGTAGGTCTTGCAGATGGAATAACCTACCAGGACAGGTGTAGGGGACAATTGAACGGTACAAGGATCCTGGCCTGACACTCGAATAATCCTGACCACTTGGGAACTATGGTGTACACAAGAATAAGGCGGGACACACCCAATACAAACACCTCAACACGGAAGACGAACGGGGGGAGGAGTACGGGATAATTAAGAACACTAGGTCACTGGGGCAAAGGGGACGGTAGGCCCAATATCACTAGGCAAGGAACCATTAATACACATTTAATAACACTTAATATCTGACTTTATTTGAAATAATTAAATAAGACACTCCCTAACTATATCCCCTACTAGAGGCCAAGGGTACTGAATGAGGTGCTTTAGTACAAGAGAGCCGTACTTACTCGTATGTTGTTCCACCGTTTCCGGGAGATGATGTTCCTTCCCCGAGTCCACACACACCTTCCTACTGGGCTGCGCTCACTGTACTAACTCCCCTGATCTGTTGCTCCTCAGCTGAACATGAGGGTTCTACCTTTGATGTTTAGGGGTTAATCCCTGAAGATTTTCATGACGGCATTAACTCTGACCTCATTGTGATTCGATGACCGTTGACCTGACTCTATGGCTAACTTGTACAGAGGTGTAACTTTTACATTGTCTGCCGCCGCCTGTCTGGCGCCTGTGGGTTGTTCATCCTCCACGTGGCCTGCTCATGCTGTTATGATGTTCATGTACTATGTACTGCTCTCTTGTTACAACACAGGTGAGTCAAAACACACACACAGGTGAGTCAAAACACACAGGTGAGTCAAAACACACACAGGTGAGTCAAAACACACACACAGGTGAGTCAAAACACACACACAGGTGAGTCAAAACACACAGGTGAGTCAAAACACACACAGGTGAGTCAAAACACACACACAGGTGAGTCAAAACACACAGGTGAGTCAAAACACACACAGGTGAGTCAAAACACACGCACAGGTGAGTCAAAACACACACACAGGTGAGTCAAAACACACAGGTGAGTCAAAACACACACAGGTGAGTCAAAACACACACACAGGTGAGTCAAAACACACACACAGGTGAGTCAAAACACACACAGGTGAGTCAAAACACACACAGGTGAGTCAAAACACACACACAGGTGAGTCAAAACACACAGGTGAGTCAAAACACACACAGGTGAGTCAAAACACACACACAGGTGAGTCAAAACACACACACAGGTGAGTCAAAACACACACAGGTGAGTCAAAACACACACAGGTGAGTCAAAACACACACAGGTGAGTCAAAACACACACAGGTGAGTCAAAACACACACAGGTGAGTCAAAACACACACAGGTGAGTCAAAGCACACACACACCAGTACTCAGGCTCTAATTGGTGCCTGGAGGAGCTACAAATTGAAATAATCAGATAAAGTGCAATGTAAAACTGGGGAAAGTGGCACTTAAAAGTTATCAAAAAAGATCATAAATAGCCAAGTTCTCATTTAACTGTCGGGCTCAACACGCTCCATTTGTGGGACGTGTGAGGGTGAACACGCTACCTGTCTCGTAGAGTGATAGGAAACACGCTACCTGTCTCGTAGAGTGACAGGAAACACGCTACCTGACTCGTAGAGTGACAGGAAACACGCTACCTGACTCGTAGAGTGACAGCAAACACGCTACCTGTCTCGTAGAGTGACAGCAAACACGCTACCTGTCTCGTAGAGTGACAGGAAACACGCTACCTGACTCGTAGAGTGACAGGAAACACGCTACCTGTCTCGTAGAGTGACAGCAAACACGCTACCTGTCTCGTAGAGTGACAGCAAACACGCTACCTGTCTCGTAGAGTGACAGGAAACACGCTACCTGTCTCGTAGAGTGACAGGAAACGCGCTACCTGACTCGTAGAGTGACAGGAAACGCGCTACCTGACTCGTAGAGTGACAGAAAACGCGCTACCTGACTCGTAGAGTGACAGGAAACACGCTACCTGTCTCGTAGAGTGACAGGAAACACGCTACCTGTCTCGTAGAGTGACAGCAAACACGCTACCTGGTGCGGACAGCAGTAAGGGGGAATTGAGGGAATTGCCAAAAAGTCAGTGAATTCCCGGTGTAAATATCATGCGAAAAAAAGACATTCGGGGAGAACTCGTCTCAGCAAATTCTGAATTACAATACAAATGTAGAGAATCGGAGAACAAGTGAATCAAAAAAGAGAGATGTCTGGGGAATCTTGAAGTTATCTTGAGATGATTTCGGGGCTTAGTGTCCCCCGCGGCCCGGTCCTCGACAAGGCCTCCACCCTCAGGAAGCAGCCCGTGACAGCTGACTAACTCCCAGGTACCTATTTACTGCTAGGTAACAGGGGCATCAGGAGGAAAGAAACTCTGCCCATTGTTTCTCGCCGGCGCCCGGGAACGAACCCAGGACCACAGGATCACGCGCCAGTGTTCTGTCCACTCAGCCACCGGCTCCCCTGAAGCAAAAGGAAACGAAGGCAAATGAAACAGCAGAGCATATAGAAATAGAACGAAACATAGAAACAAGTTTAAGTTGATGAGTACACGTAACTAATCTTTCAATTAGAGCTACAAGCACACCACGATAGAGCCAGAAGCTCTAAGAACAAGATCTTGTCTGTCGCAGCCAAGCAATCACTTAAATGCAGTGTAAATCATGCAAATCTCTTCTCACACTCTCTGTAAATAAACGACTGGGTCAATAGTTCCGGTTAATTCCGTACATATCCAAATGAAGATAGCATAGCAAACAAGGAATTTAGGATCCATTGCATCAGGTGACCGACAACAGTGGAGCCCAAGAGCTAATGTTCAACCCTGCAAACACAACGCTGTGAGAACACACACACAGACACGATATCAAGACGAGGACATGATCCACTCTGGAAATAAAAGTCGAGTCGTTTGGGCTTTGCTTAAGATAAAAGGTTCTAAATAGCCTTCGTGTCTGTCGTGAGAGAGGGGTCCAATCGTCTCGTCGGGGGCCCCTTACCCCTTCTAACCTCATCCCTTATTTGCGTAAGTCTTTGCGTCAGTGTTGCGTTACTGTTTGTGTCAGAGTTTGCGTCAGTGTCTGTATCTGTTTGGAATAAATGAGTAATACAACAAATTCGTTAACACTGTATTCGTGAGATTGTATTTGAACGGAAGTGTTGTAAATGTATGTGTGTGTGTGTGTGTATTCACCTAGTTGTGCTTGCGGGGGTTGAGTCACGGCTCCTTGGTCCCGCCCCTCAACTGTCAATCAACTGGTGTACAGGTTTCTGGGCCTACTGGGCTCTATCATATCTACACTTGAAACTGTGTATGGAGTCAGCCTCCACCACATCACTGCCTAATTCATTCCATTTATTAACTACTCTGACACTGAACAAATTCTTTCTAATATCCATATGGCTCATTTGGGCACTCAATTTCCACCTGTGTTCCCTAGTGCGTGTGCCCCCTTGTGTTAAATAACTGTCTTTGTCTACCCTATCAATTCCTTTGAGAATCTTGTATGTGGTGATCATGTCCTTCCTAACTCTCCTGTCGTTCAGCGACGTGAGGTTTAATTCCCGTAGTCTCTTCTCATTGTTCATGTCTCAGTTCGTGCACTAGTCTGGTGGCAAACCTTTGATCCTTCTCCAAGTTAGTCTTATGCTTGACTAGATATGGACTCCATGCTGGAGCTGCATACTCCAGGATTGGTCTGACATACGTGGTATACAAGGTTTTGAATGATTCCTTACACAAGTTTCTAAAGGCCGTTCTTATGTTGGCCAAACTGGCATATGCAGCTGATGTTATCCTCTTGATGTGGGCTTCAGGGGACAGGTCTGGCGTGATATCAACCCCCAGGTCTTTCTCACAGATTCTTGAAGTATTTCATCTCCCAAACGATACCTTGTATCTGGTCTCCTGCTCCCTACACCTAACTTCATTACATTACATTTCCTTGGGTTAAACTCTAACAACCACTTGTTCGACCATTCCTGCAGCTTGTCCAGATCTTCTTGAAGCCTCAAGCAGTCCTCTGTCTTAATCCTTCTCATAATTTGAGCATCTTCAGCACATTGAGAGGAATGATTCTATACCCTCTGGGAGATCATTTACCTATACCTTCCCACTGTCGCTACCAGCGGACGAAACCTTATCATATTTCCAAAGCCATCATAAAAAAAATATATTTATATTTATTATTAAAAAAAAGGTTCCCTTGCATGTATATAAAAAATACATATATCTAGGATGGCAGGTCAATACGAAGAGTACAGGTTCAACAATCTATCACTCACTGAAGCCGCCACTGCGAGGAGCGTCTCGTCGTTAGAGGTCTGAAGGGGGATTCGAATGCATTCAGCAAGAAGTTGTGGAGGTTCCGTTAGGCTTCCCTTGGGTTTTGTATACGTTGTGTAGAAACAGTAGAGGTTGCTACCTTCTCTGTTACTGGGTCTCTCTCTCTCCCTCCTCTCTCTCTCTCTCTCTCTCTCTCTCTCTCTCTCTCTCTCTCTCTCTGTCTCTGTCTCTGTCTCTCTCTCTCTCTCTCTCTGGGGTACGTGATGGTGGTTGTTAGGGATGGTAGTTGGTGGTAGTGATGGTTGTCTGTGGTAGTGGGTGGTGGTGGGTTAGTATTGGTGAATGTTAAGGATGGTGGTTGCTAGTGGTGGTGGTGGTTGTCGTTGGTGACAACCACCAACTAACCAGAAAAGACTCATTTTTCTCAGTCTTGTTTTGAATCCGATGAAAAGACTCATCGGACCATGTCTGGTCCGACTCATCAGAGGCTCAAGCACCGTCGTGGACCTACTGTTTAACACAAGACTAATATTTTAAAAGTGACGCACCTGGCCCAACTTCGTGGACAACCAGCAGTTGGTGCCCATAACACGAGGCTCTCCGCCATCAGCAGTCTCATGCTGGAAATGACTTTATCAAGAACATCACTCCATCACCGATCATTCATTCCTAGACTGACTCGTGACTGGAACTTGCTAAGTCAAACACGTTTATACGCGGGATATCAAATCAACGCATCATGTAAAGGCGTTGATACACAGTTTATTCCTAATGGATACAGAAACAGTCTGATGAAACTGTCTCTAGGGGCAGCCTTTAGTTGAACTGATGTAAGATAACAGCTTTTGCTTGCAGTTTCACTAGGGACTTCAATGATTTACTTAATGAAAACTAACCTTAGTTAAAAGGAAAGAGAGAGAGAGAGAGAGAGAGAGAGAGAGAGAGAGAGAGAGAGAGAGAGAGAGAGAGAGAGAGAGAGAGAGAGTCGTAGACAGAGAAACAAGTGTTTAAGTCTATACATAGTATAGTATAATGAAACATTATATGTATTTTATGTTAGATGAAAGCCCTATATATATATATATATATATATATATATATATATATATATATATATATATATATATATATATATATATATATATATAATGTGTGTGTGTGTGTGTGTGTGTGTGTGTGTGTGTGTATGTGTGTGTGTGTATGTGTGTGTGTGTGTGTGTGTGTGTGTGTGTGTGTGTGTGTGTGTGTATGTGTGTGTGTGTATGTGTGTGTGTGTATTTATCTTAACAATAACCAAAATTAGGACCGGAATACATTCCTATACATAGCATTTGGATATTATCTCCCAGTTTATACATTGTTCACTCTCGAGAACGCACTTGGGGATAAATTTCAACCCGGATTTGTGGTTTATGAATATGTAAATGTTAAATCCTCGACAAATCCGAATTCAGAGCACTGAGGTATCTGCTGCACTTCACCCACTGACAAATGCTCTACAACAGCAGAACAAATAACAAATAATTGTTTTACGCATTTTTGTTTGCATAGAAGTTTTTAATTTAAAATCTTGAGTATAAAAAAAATATTTCCATTAAAATTATGAGTTTCAGATCGACGGAAATAATTATTGCTATTTCATGTATTTTTTTTGCCTTTAACTCATTTTGTTTGAAGACAATCTTGATTTGTTTTAAACAAAATAAATTTCTTTCGTTACTGTATTTCAGGATTTTTATTTTTTAACTTTAATCCTGTCTGAAAAATGAATTAATTTGTTAAAGTTCTTGACTTTGCATTAGATTTGTAGCAAATAAAAAACTTAAAAAAAGTAGATTTTTTCAAAACTTTATTTTTTTTTAGATAATTCTGCCAAAATTCACATCGCTACTGTCTAAAATGAACCCAAAAATTAGAATCACAACTCTTTGAAATTGTTCCCTAAAATTAGCATCTCAAATGAGTCAAATGTTCCTCAAATTTTCCTGACAACAGTCAAATTAGCATCTAAATTCTAAAATTGGCATCACAGATCTCTAAAATATTCTGTAAAATTACCACCTATGTCTAGTGTCTAGTAAAAAAAGTGTCTAACTTTTACCTATTTCTAATTATTATTTACAAATTTTAACCCAAATATATAACAGTCTCTTTTACTGCTGGTAAAAAAAAAATTATCATTACAATGATAGAATTTTCACAATCCCCATTACAATGACAATGGGGATTGTGCAGCAGCAATTGTTTAACTATATTAAGGTAAATGTGATTAGAGAGTTACCAAAGAGTACCCTCACGAGACTGAAACCAATTTGCTGTCACTGTTTGGGGTGTGTATGGGGGCACAGTGGATGGGAATATTCCTTTTTAATGTTCAGTATATATGTCTCCACTCTTGTGTTATAATTGAAGCAAATATATATATATATATATATATATATATATATATATATATATATATATATATATATATATATATATATATATATATATATATATATAACTGAAAACTCACACCCCAGAAGTGACTCGAACCCATACTCCCACAACTGGTATGTACAGGGACGCCTTAATCCGCTTGACCATCACGACCGGACATAAGGAAGTGATAGCCGAGGCTATATGAACCACTTCCCCGCCGGCACTCGGATGGTAATCTTGGGCATAGCATTTTATCAAATCACCTCATTCTTTGGGGCACACGTGAGGAACACAAATGCAAACAAGCCTGAATGGTCCCCAGGACTATATACAACTGAAAACTCACACCCCAGAAGTGACTCGAACCCATACTCCCACAACTGGTATGTACAGGGACGCCTTAATCCGCTTGACCATCACGACCGGACATAAGGAAGTGATAGCCGAGGCTATATGAACCACTTCCCCGCCGGCACTCGGATGGTAATCTTGGGCATAGCATTTTATCAAATCACCTCATTCTTTGGGGCACACGTGAGGAACACAAATGCAAACAAGCCTGAATGGTCCCCAGGACTATATACAACTGAAAACTCACACCCCAGAAGTGACTCGAACCCATACTCCCACAACTGGTATGTACAGGGACGCCTTAATCCGCTTGACCATCACGACCGGACATAAGGAAGTGATAGCCGAGGCTATATGAACCACTTCCCCGCCGGCACTCGGATGGTAATCTTGGGCATAGCATTTTATCAAATCACCTCATTCTTTGGGGCACACGTGAGGAACACAAATGCAAACAAGCCTGAATGGTCCCCAGGACTATATACAACTGAAAACTCACACCCCAGAAGTGACTCGAACCCATACTCCCACAACTGGTATGTACAGGGACGCCTTAATCCGCTTGACCATCACGACCGGACATAAGGAAGTGATAGCCGAGGCTATATGAACCACTTCCCCGCCGGCACTCGGATGGTAATCTTGGGCATAGCATTTTATCAAATCACCTCATTCTTTGGGGCACACGTGAGGAACACAAATGCAAACAAGCCTGAATGGTCCCCAGGACTATATACAACTGAAAACTCACACCCCAGAAGTGACTCGAACCCATACTCCCACAACTGGTATGTACAGGGACGCCTTAATCCGCTTGACCATCACGACCGGACATAAGGAAGTGATAGCCGAGGCTATATGAACCACTTCCCCGCCGGCACTCGGATGGTAATCTTGGGCATAGCATTTTATCAAATCACCTCATTCTTTGGGGCACACGTGAGGAACACAAATGCAAACAAGCCTGAATGGTCCCCAGGACTATATACAACTGAAAACTCACACCCCAGAAGTGACTCGAACCCATACTCCCACAACTGGTATGTACAGGGACGCCTTAATCCGCTTGACCATCACGACCGGACATAAGGAAGTGATAGCCGAGGCTATATGAACCACTTCCCCGCCGGCACTCGGATGGTAATCTTGGGCATAGCATTTTATCAAATCACCTCATTCTTTGGGGCACACGTGAGGAACACAAATGCAAACAAGCCTGAATGGTCCCCAGGACTATATACAACTGAAAACTCACACCCCAGAAGTGACTCGAACCCATACTCCCACAACTGGTATGTACAGGGACGCCTTAATCCGCTTGACCATCACGACCGGACATAAGGAAGTGATAGCCGAGGCTATATGAACCACTTCCCCGCCGGCACTCGGATGGTAATCTTGGGCATAGCATTTTATCAAATCACCTCATTCTTTGGGGCACACGTGAGGAACACAAATGCAAACAAGCCTGAATGGTCCCCAGGACTATATACAACTGAAAACTCACACCCCAGAAGTGACTCGAACCCATACTCCCACAACTGGTATGTACAGGGACGCCTTAATCCGCTTGACCATCACGACCGGACATAAGGAAGTGATAGCCGAGGCTATATGAACCACTTCCCCACCGGCACTCGGATGGTAATCTTGGGCATAGCATTTTATCAAATCACCTCATTCTTTGGGGCACACGTGAGGAACACAAATGCAAACAAGCCTGAATGGTCCCCAGGACTATATACAACTGAAAACTCACACCCCAGAAGTGACTCGAACCCATACTCCCACAACTGGTATGTACAGGGACGCCTTAATCCGCTTGACCATCACGACCGGACATAAGGAAGTGATAGCCGAGGCTATATGAACCACTTCCCCGCCGGCACTCGGATGGTAATCTTGGGCATAGCATTTTATCAAATCACCTCATTCTTTGGGGCACACGTGAGGAACACAAATGCAAACAAGCCTGAATGGTCCCCAGGACTATATACAACTGAAAACTCACACCCCAGAAGTGACTCGAACCCATACTCCCACAACTGGTATGTACAGGGACGCCTTAATCCGCTTGACCATCACGACCGGACATAAGGAAGTGATAGCCGAGGCTATATGAACCACTTCCCCGCCGGCACTCGGATGGTAATCTTGGGCATAGCATTTTATCAAATCACCTCATTCTTTGGGGCACACGTGAGGAACACAAATGCAAACAAGCCTGAATGGTCCCCAGGACTATATACAACTGAAAACTCACACCCCAGAAGTGACTCGAACCCATACTCCCACAACTGGTATGTACAGGGACGCCTTAATCCGCTTGACCATCACGACCGGACATAAGGAAGTGATAGCCGAGGCTATATGAACCACTTCCCCGCCGGCACTCGGATGGTAATCTTGGGCATAGCATTTTATCAAATCACCTCATTCTTTGGGGCACACGTGAGGAACACAAATGCAAACAAGCCTGAATGGTCCCCAGGACTATATACAACTGAAAACTCACACCCCAGAAGTGACTCGAACCCATACTCCCACAACTGGTATGTACAGGGACGCCTTAATCCGCTTGACCATCACGACCGGACATAAGGAAGTGATAGCCGAGGCTATATGAACCACTTCCCCGCCGGCACTCGGATGGTAATCTTGGGCATAGCATTTTATCAAATCACCTCATTCTTTGGGGCACACGTGAGGAACACAAATGCAAACAAGCCTGAATGGTCCCCAGGACTATATACAACTGAAAACTCACACCCCAGAAGTGACTCGAACCCATACTCCCACAACTGGTATGTACAGGGACGCCTTAATCCGCTTGACCATCACGACCGGACATAAGGAAGTGATAGCCGAGGCTATATGAACCACTTCCCCGCCGGCACTCGGATGGTAATCTTGGGCATAGCATTTTATCAAATCACCTCATTCTTTGGGGCACACGTGAGGAACACAAATGCAAACAAGCCTGAATGGTCCCCAGGACTATATACAACTGAAAACTCACACCCCAGAAGTGACTCGAACCCATACTCCCACAACTGGTATGTACAGGGACGCCTTAATCCGCTTGACCATCACGACCGGACATAAGGAAGTGATAGCCGAGGCTATATGAACCACTTCCCCGCCGGCACTCGGATGGTAATCTTGGGCATAGCATTTTATCAAATCACCTCATTCTTTGGGGCACACGTGAGGAACACAAATGCAAACAAGCCTGAATGGTCCCCAGGACTATATACAACTGAAAACTCACACCCCAGAAGTGACTCGAACCCATACTCCCACAACTGGTATGTACAGGGACGCCTTAATCCGCTTGACCATCACGACCGGACATAAGGAAGTGATAGCCGAGGCTATATGAACCACTTCCCCGCCGGCACTCGGATGGTAATCTTGGGCATAGCATTTTATCAAATCACCTCATTCTTTGGGGCACACGTGAGGAACACAAATGCAAACAAGCCTGAATGGTCCCCAGGACTATATACAACTGAAAACTCACACCCCAGAAGTGACTCGAACCCATACTCCCACAACTGGTATGTACAGGGACGCCTTAATCCGCTTGACCATCACGACCGGACATAAGGAAGTGATAGCCGAGGCTATATGAACCACTTCCCCGCCGGCACTCGGATGGTAATCTTGGGCATAGCATTTTATCAAATCACCTCATTCTTTGGGGCACACGTGAGGAACACAAATGCAAACAAGCCTGAATGGTCCCCAGGACTATATACAACTGAAAACTCACACCCCAGAAGTGACTCGAACCCATACTCCCACAACTGGTATGTACAGGGACGCCTTAATCCGCTTGACCATCACGACCGGACATAAGGAAGTGATAGCCGAGGCTATATGAACCACTTCCCCGCCGGCACTCGGATGGTAATCTTGGGCATAGCATTTTATCAAATCACCTCATTCTTTGGGGCACACGTGAGGAACACAAATGCAAACAAGCCTGAATGGTCCCCAGGACTATATACAACTGAAAACTCAGTTGTATATAGTCGAGTATGGGTTCGAGTCACTTCTGGGGTGTGAGTTTTCAGTTGTATATAGTCCTGGGGACCATTCAGGCTTGTTTGCATTTGTGTTCCTCACGTGTGCCCCAAAGAATGAGGTGATTTGATAAAATGCTATGCCCAAGATTACCATCCGAGTGCCGGCGGGGAAGTGGTTCATATAGCCTCGGCTATCACTTCCTTATGTCCGGTCGTGATGGTCAAGCGGATTAAGGCGTCCCTGTACATACCAGTTGTGGGAGTATGGGTTCGAGTCACTTCTGGGGTGTGAGTTTTCAGTTGTATATAGTCCTGGGGACCATTCAGGCTTGTTTGCATTTGTGTTCCTCACGTGTGCCCCAAAGAATGAGGTGATTTGATAAAATGCTATGCCCAAGATTACCATCCGAGTGCCGGCGGGGAAGTGGTTCATATAGCCTCGGCTATCACTTCCTTATGTCCGGTCGTGATGGTCAAGCGGATTAAGGCGTCCCTGTACATACCAGTTGTGGGAGTATGGGTTCGAGTCACTTCTGGGGTGTGAGTTTTCAGTTGTATATAGTCCTGGGGACCATTCAGGCTTGTTTGCATTTGTGTTCCTCACGTGTGCCCCAAAGAATGAGGTGATTTGATAAAATGCTATGCCCAAGATTACCATCCGAGTGCCGGCGGGGAAGTGGTTCATATAGCCTCGGCTATCACTTCCTTATGTCCGGTCGTGATGGTCAAGCGGATTAAGGCGTCCCTGTACATACCAGTTGTGGGAGTATGGGTTCGAGTCACTTCTGGGGTGTGAGTTTTCAGTTGTATATAGTCCTGGGGACCATTCAGGCTTGTTTGCATTTGTGTTCCTCACGTGTGCCCCAAAGAATGAGGTGATTTGATAAAATGCTATGCCCAAGATTACCATCCGAGTGCCGGCGGGGAAGTGGTTCATATAGCCTCGGCTATCACTTCCTTATGTCCGGTCGTGATGGTCAAGCGGATTAAGGCGTCCCTGTACATACCAGTTGTGGGAGTATGGGTTCGAGTCA
>NC_091153.1:44200413-44240413 GCF_040958095.1 Procambarus clarkii | reverse complement strand
GACAATTCTGGAAAACTCCCTATAACATGGAGCAAAATTTCCGCCCCAAATGACACTTTTCATTCCAAAATATTCATCTGTCTTATGAAGGACATTCGCTATTGGTCGAATTTATGACTGTGTCGCTTGTAATTGGTCATTTAAAAGAATGCCTCGCCATGTGATTGGCTCGAGGGAGTGACGTCACTTCCTCAGCCTTTGAGAAGCGACCAATGAGCGAGCGAATTGCAGCCGTTCCAGGTAACATCTTGAAATATTTTTTCCTTTAGAAAAGGATGCTGGTGGAAAGGAATGAGAGGTAATGATGATTGACTTGGAGGAAGAGGAAGACACGGAAAAGGGATGAAAGGTGTGGAGGATAATTTGGAAGTGGAGTAGCAGAGATGAAAGGGGAGTTGGAGGAGAAGAAAGGGCCGAGTCTAGCCCAATTGGTTCTGTTCCCCACCCTCGAAAACACCCTCTTGGGGAAACCCCCCAAGATGAATCCTCACTCAAGGAGGAGAGGAAGTGAGAGAGAGAGAGGGGGAGATAAAAGGTAAGAAGGGAGACGAGGGGGGCAAAACAGCAAAAAATATAGATAAAGGAGGGGAAGGAAGGAGAGACAAAAATAAATAGGATGAAAGAAAGAATGAGAAGGGCCAACAAGCAGGAAAAATGAAACAGAGTGAATAGGGGAGAGTACAGTTCCTCGTATAAAACAAGAGACAGAGAGACAGGGAAGAGTTCCTTGTATAAAACAACAGACAGAGAGCAGTATTGTCCCCCACCCCCCGTGGGCAGTATTGACCCCGTTGATAATATTGACCCCGTTGATAATATTGACCCCGTGGGCAGTATTGACCCCGTTGAAAATATTGACCCCGTGGACAGTATTGACCCCGTTGATAATATTGACCCCGTGGACAGTATTGACCCCGTTGATAATATTGACCCCGTGGACAGTATTGACCCCGTTGATAATATTGACCCCGTGGACAGTATTGACCCCGTTGATAATATTGACCCCGTGGGCAGTATTGACCCCGTTGATAATATTGACCCCGTGGGCAGTATTGACCCCGTTGATAATATTGACCCCGTGGGAAGTATTGACCCCGTGGGCAGTATTGACCCCGTTGATAATATTGACCCCGTGGACAGTATTAACCCCGTTGATAATATTGACCCCGTGGACAGTATTGACCCCGTTGATAATATTGACCCCGTGGACAGTATTGACCCCGTTGATAATATTGACCCCGTGGGCAGTATTGACCCCGTTGATAATATTGACCCCGTGGACAGTATTGACCCCGTGGACAGTATTGACCCCGTTGATAATACTGACCCTGTGGACAGTATTGACCCCGTTGATAATATTGACCCCGTGGACGGTATTGACCCCGTTGATAATATTGACCCCCTGGACAGTATTGACCCCGTTGATAATATTGACCCCGTGGGCAGTATTGACCCCGTTGATAATATTGACCCCGTGGACAGTATTGACCCCGTTGATAATATTGACCCCGTGGACAGTATTGACCCCGTTGATAATATTGACCCCGTGGACAGTATTGACCCCGTTGATAATATTGACCCCGTGGGCAGTATTGACCCCGTTGATAATATTGACCCCGTGGGCAGTATTGACCCCGTTGATAATATTGACCCCGTGGGAAGTATTGACCCCGTGGGCAGTATTGACCCCGTTGATAATATTGACCCCGTGGACAGTATTAACCCCGTTGATAATATTGACCCCGTGGACAGTATTGACCCCGTTGATAATATTGACCCCGTGGACAGTATTGACCCCGTTGATAATATTGACCCCGTGGGCAGTATTGACCCCGTTGATAATATTGACCCCGTGGACAGTATTGACCCCGTGGACAGTATTGACCCCGTTGATAATACTGACCCTGTGGACAGTATTGACCCCGTTGATAATATTGACCCCGTGGACAGTATTGACCCCGTTGATAATATTGACCCCTTGGACAGTATTGACCCCGTTGATAATATTGACCCCGTGGGCAGTATTGACCCCGTTGATAATATTGACCCCGTGGACAGTATTGACCCCGTTGATAATATTGACCCCGTGGACAGTATTGACCCCGTTGATAATATTGACCCCGTGGACAGTATTGACCCCGTTGATAATATTGACCCCGTGGGCAGTATTGACCCCGTTGATAATATTGACCCCGTGGGCAGTATTGACCCCGTGGACAGTATTGACCCCGTTGATAATACTGACCCCGTGGACAGTATTGACCCAGTTGATAATATTGACCCACGTGGATAATACTGACCCAAGTGGACAGTACTGACCCCCGAGGGCAGTATTGACCCCGAGGACACCACTCACCACATCCCACCAACATAAACTTGTATTACCGTCGTCTCAATCAACAACAGCCAGAACATTAGTGTTCGATGCCCTTCAACTACGCAGAAATTATAGATTGAAAACAACGATGTAGAAATAAAACAGAAACAGCGTTGTAGAAATAAAGGGTGTTCAGTTATAGGTGACCTTACATCTCCTGTCCTTCAGCTCCAGTGACTGTCTCATCTTGACTTTTCTGACTGAACTCAGCATCATTTTGAACCAACATCTCCAGTTCCTCAGTTTCAGTGACTGTCTCATCTTGACCTTTCTGACTGAACTCAGCATCATTTTGAACCAACATCTCCAGTTCCTCAGTTTCAGTGACTGTCTCATCTTGACTTTTCTGACTGAACTCAGCATCATTTTGAACCAACATCTCCAGTTCCTCAGTTTCAGTGACTGTCTCATTTTGCTTCTGGTATCCATCTCTCGCTTTTCATTTCGAATACTTGTTTTCAGATCAAGGATTAATATCGCTCAATATAGACATTTTTTCCCCACTTCAGCTCTGAGTTCTCAGCCTTCGTGTGACTCGTTTGCAACAGGCACAGAGAGTATTGAACATCAGAGGTTCACGTCTGTTCAATACTCTCCCAAGCAAGCATAAGAAATATTGCTGGGACAAAAGGTGAAAGTTAAAAAGTAACAAGATAAGTTCTTGCAAGAAGTGCCGGACCAACCGGGTTGTGGTTGATATGTGTGGGCCTGTGGGCCGCTCCAAGCAACAGACTGTTGCACCAAATTATTACAAGTGGAGTCTGGCCTCGGGCCGGGCTTAGGGAGTAGAAGATCTCCCAGAACCCCATCTAAGTCAACTTTAACCACCACCAGCATCACCACCACCACTACCACCAGCACCACCACTACCACCACCAGCATCACCACCACCACTACCACCACCACCACCACCACCACCACCACCACCACCACCACCACCACTACCACCACCACCACCACTACCACCACCAGCACCACCACCACCACCACCACCACCACCACTACCACCACCACCACCACCACCACCACCACCACCACCACTACCACCACCACCACTACCACCACCACCACCACCTCTCCTGGTAATTATCACCTTGTCACTCAAAAACATTTCAAGCGCCACTCACCCTCGCTATGATAGTCCCGGGACCGACTGACCTGAAGAATAGGGAAAAGAGCCCGAAGGCTCAGAATACCCTTCAAAAAATCTCCTGAGAGAGGGAGAAAGAGAGTCAAGATACCCGAGGCTCCTTAGCTGTTGACAGGCTTCTTAAAACGCCAGAAATTGTCAGTTTCATATAATATATTTTATGATTATGGTTTGAGTTCCAAGAGAATGGATTTATTTCCCCAAGAGAGGGGGATGATCTTGTGTGTGTGTGTTAATATAACTTATTTTTCAGGTTTTACTTCATTTTTTTGTGTGTTTTCATTGGACAATAGTGTCGCAGCTGAGGACTCTTTCGTGGGTTGGAGTGTAGGCATGTGGTGTGTGGGATGCTGCGTACGCAAACTACCTTCTACTGCGTACGCAAGCCCCCTTCTACTGCGTACGCAAGACTCCTTGTACTGCCTCATAATACTGCCCACAGCCAATAAAAAGCAGAAACAGGCATAACACCATCACCCAAGAGATTCCCGTAAAGAAATGGGGGATACAAAAATGAGTGATGGGTGGATGAGGAGAGTGGATGAATGAGGATAAAATGTGGAATAAGGGGAATGAATGGCTGGATGACGGCACTAATTTTGTGCATGAATGACTAAAAAAAAAAAATCTAAAAATGTGACATGCACATCAAAATGAATTGAAAGCAAAAAAAACTAAAATTGGTTACTGCAGAACGGACCAATATCAAAATGTAGACCGTATAAAACATGTATGTATTCCAGATGGCTTTCACAGCCATTTTTCGAGCACGCAATCGCATTCCAATACTGGAATATGTGCAGAGCGACATGCACCCACCCATATACCGGTCTCAGGAACACTGCAACACAAAGCAACACAAAAGGTGCGATATTTTCTTTCATCTAGGGGGAGGGGGGGTCCAGCCTCATATGGAATATTCGGCGTAAAGTCCGTAGACTTTAGTGTTAGTTAATTTTAATAATAGTGAACTCAGACATTGACTTGATAGGATGGGAGTATGAGAGAGAAAGGGAAAATGAGAGGGAAGAAGAATGGGAAGGAGATAGAATGGGAGGGAGAATAGAAGAGAGAGAGATAGGGAGGGATGAGGCAATGAAAGGGTGAATGAGAGAGAGGAGGTGGAATAGGAGGCAGAGACAGAATCAGATACCTTAAAACTGATATCTATAAGAGAAAATGTAATTTTATTTTCTGTCCAAGGTTCAAAGCCAGACGCTTGGGGCCAGCCCGCCCAACTTTGCAGGATGAACGGCCTGTGGTACGAAACGGACATAGGCTGCTCGTTATCGATCCCATTGGTCTTATTAGAAGGTGGTTGGGCCTTGTAGTGACACCCCCACCAAATCACTTAAATGTGGCAGGCTGGGTCCTCAGATTTCCTCACTTAAAACTGTGAACCATTTTCTGAGAGAGAGAGAGAGAGAGAGAGAGAGAGAGAGAGAGAGAGAGAGAGAGAGAGAGAGAGAGAGAGAGAGAGAGAGAGAGAGAGAGAGAGAGAGAGAAAGAGAGAGAGAAAGAGAGAGAGAAAGAGAGAAAGAGAGAGAAAGAGAGAGGCAGAGGGGAGAGGGGGAGGGAGAAGACATGAGAAGGGTGAGGTAAGATATTAATCAGGAGAAAGCACTAAGCCATTACGAATAACACTTTGATATGAGGATAAGGATTTGGGATAGGACAGAGGAAAGGAATGGTGCCAAAGCAATAAGGCTGTCGGGGGATTGAACGCCGACCTGCGTGGTGAAGTCTGTGTAGTGACGATGCCTGTGAGCAGTCCCGCGTCGTACCGTACATTCGGATTCGTTTTCAACTCACAATCGGGAATTCCGGGTTCGAATCTCGGGTGGGACGGAAATAGTTGGGAGCCTTTCATATCACCTAATGCACCTGTTCACCTAGCAATAAATAGATGCCCAAGAGTTTGTTGCAGGGTTGCATCCTGGAAAGGGTCAGTAATTCAACCTTATGTACAGGAAATAAGCCTAACATGTATCTATACACACTGGCTGCCTGTCACCATGATACAATGAATTTCTATTATTTGAATAATAGAATGCTTGCAGTGATGATGGTCGTGTGTAGTGTAGATAGTCACAATGTTCCGGGTTCGATCCCCGGTGGCGGCAGAGACAAATGGGCAAAATATTTCTTTCCCCCTGATGCCCCTGTTCACCTAGCAGTAAATAGGTATCTGGGAGTTAGACAGCTGCTACGGGCTGCTTCCTGAGGGGTGGAGGCCTGATCGAGGACCGGGCCGCGGGGACGCTAAGCCCCGAAATCATCTCAAGATAACCTCAAGATGCAGCCTCCGTTACCCGGGCAACGCCGGGTAACCCTCATCTAGCATCCACACAGAGCAGCTCAAGAGGGGAATCGAACCCCCAAGATGATCAGTGAACAAAGGGCCAAACAACACCCACCTTAGACCTATTGTTATTGTTATAGATTCAGCTACTTGGAACTCAAAGTTCCAAGTAGCACGGGCTATGGTGAGCCCGTTCACCTTAGACCCTTCCTTAAAGCACAATTGGCATTGTAAACATCATTCAAAGCACGGAAGACACTTGAACCTTAACGAGGTAATTTCCAGGTTGGAGGATAGTGAGTGGGTGGAAAGGAGAAGTGGAGGAGCGTCTGGAGTTTGTTAAGGAGAGAGAGAGAGAGAGAGAGAGAGAGAGAGAGAGAGAGAGAGAGAGAGAGAGAGAGAGAGAGAGAGAGAGAGAGAGAGATGGAGAGGGAGGGAGGGAAGGAGAGAGATAGGATTGAAGGGAGGGAGGGAGATATATAAATAGGGAAGGAAGGAGAGAGGGGAAAGAAGTAGGGATGTAGGGAGAGTTATAGAGAGGGAGGGAAGAAGGGAAGAAGAAGATATATATAGGGAGGAAGAGAAGGAAAGAGGGATTGAACTATAATGGAACCACTGTACCATCACTATATCATCCACCACACACTGTATCATCACTATATCATCCACCACACACTGTACCATCACTATATCATCCACCACACACTGTACCATCACTATTTCATCCACCACACACTGTACCATCACTATATCATCCACCACACACTGTATCATCACTATATCATCCACCACACACTGTACCATCACTATATCATCCACCACACACTGTACCATCACTATATCATCCACCACACACTGTACCATCACTATATCATCCACCACACACTGTACCATCACTATATCATCCACCACACACTGTACCATCACTATATCATCCACCACACACTGTATCATCACTATATCATCCACCACACACTGTACCATCACTATATCATCCACCACACACTGTATCATCACTATATCATCCACCACACACTGTACCATTACTATATCATCCACCACACACTGTACCATCACTATATCATCCACGACACACTGTACCATCACTATATCATCCACAACACAGTGTACCATCACTATATCATCCACCACACACTGTACCATCACTATATCATCCACCACACACTGTACCATCACTATATCATCCACCACACACTGTACCATCACTATATCATCCACCACACACTGTATCATCCCTATATCATCCACCACACAGTGTACCATCACTATATCATCCACCACACACTGTACCATCACTATATCATCCACCACACACTGTATCATCACTATATCATCCACCACACACTGTACCACCACTATATCATCCACCACACACTGTACCATCACTATATCATCCACCACACACTGTATCATCACTATATCATCCACCACACACTGTACCACCACTATATCATCCATCAAATCATTATAGCTTCACTATATTTTCCATCACACAGCTGTAGAAAGTTATAATAAATAATTTCTTTGTTGTTCCAGTTATCTGTTGTGTGACGCAAATGGCACGACTCTTTGTGTCGACCCACGTGGGTAGCCCAATAAGGGTCGTGCTACGTGAAGAACACTTTGGGTCGTTCAACCACTTGGACTAGGACATTCTCGCTCCTTGCAGGTCTGCGTTCGATCCCCGACCATCCAAGTGGTTGGGGCACCATTCCTTCCCTCCGTCCCATCCCAAATCCTTATCCTGACCCCTTCCCAGTGCTATATAGTCGTAATGGCTTGACGTTTTCTCCTGATAGTTCCCCTCCCTGTTTCCCTTCGAGGTTGTAATTGATTACAATTACCTTAATTACCTTTGGGTCGTTATATAGGACTTAACAGTCGTCTCAAGTGGTCGAGGTTTCTTTGTAATGTCTCACAAGGCTCATTCTCATGGGTCAAGTCACCTGTTATGGCATGGAATGACAGGTCTTAATCTTTCCTCTTTCTTACTGTCAGTTGGAGTCTGGGGTAATACAGCATATGTCTGTGTAACGGCTTTCACACGCTGGAGCAGCCTAGCCATATCCTGCCGTCCACTAGAACAGCCTAGCCATATCCTGACGTAAATTAGAACATCCTAGCCATATCCTGCCGTCCACTAGAACAGCCTAGCCATATCCTGCCGTCCACTAGAACAGCCTAGCCATATCCTGCCGTCCACTAGAACAGCCTAGCCATATCCTGCCGTCAACTATAACAGCCATCTTCACTTGCTCCTTACTGTGTCCATTAAGCAGTGGAGCGGCAAGACAAGTCCTGTAGTCAAGGAGAATGTCTCTTTCCTGAATAGAAAACAATGAAAGAATGTGTGTGTGTGTGTGTGTGTGTCTGTGTGTGTGTGTGTGTGTGTGTCTGTGTGTGTGTCTGTGTGTGTGTCTGTGTGTGTGTGTGTGAGAGAGAGAGAGAGAGAGAGAGAGAGAGAGAGAGAGAGAGAGAGAGAGAGAGAGAGAGAGAGAGAGAGAGAGAGAGAGAGAGAGAGAGAGAGAGAGAGAGAATGGGAATTGTTTGCAATATACAGACTTCAATGGCAGGGTGATTACCTAATCAACTTCCTGAATGGCAATATTATCTTGCTAATATTGCATTATAATTGCAAGAGACATCAACCAGTGTCCCACACAAAAGTTGTTTTTGATGAACTCTTAACAATTTTCGATCAAGAAAATGTTCTGCCAGTTTCTATATATATATATATATATATATATGTCGTACCTAGTAGCCAGAACGCACTTCTCAGCCTATTATGCAAGGCCAGATTTGCCTAATAAGCCAAGTTTACCTGAATTAATATATTTTCTCTAATTTTTTTCTTATGAAATGATAAAGCTACCCATTTCATTATGTATGAGGTCAATTTTTTGTTATTGGAGTTAAAATTAACGTAGATATATGACCGAACCTAACCAACCCTACCTAACCTAACCTAACCTATCTTTATAGGTTAGGTTGGGTTAGGTAGCCGAAAAAGTTAGGTTAGGTTAGGATAGGTAGGTTAGGAAGTCGAAAAACAACTAATTCATGAAAACTTGGCTTATTAAGCAAATCGGGCCTTGCATAGTAGGCTGAGAAGTGCGTTCTGGCTACTAGGTACGACATTTATATATATATATATATATATATATATATATATATATATATATATATATATATATATATATATATATATATATATATATATATATATATATATATATATAATCACTTATACCAGAGATATTACAACAAGGATCTGGGAAGGTGGGCCAACCTCATGGACACTGGGGAATCGAACGACACCCTGCAATATTGCAAAATTGATATAGAGGCCGACGCTCGGAAGGACCAATGCCCAAACCACATGGACCATGGGGAATCGAACGACAACCTGGAAATATGCGAAGCCGACGCCCTATACCGACCAGTCCAAGTGGTTGGATTCCTTGCGGGTCACAATGCAAGACACTGAACCAACAGTCTCAAGCTCGTTGTGTCTTTCTCAGAAATATTACTCAATAAGCTGTCATTCCTTCCTAGTCCGACTTGTCCTAGTCCGACTTGTCCTAGTCCGACTCGTATTTGGAAAATGTTCTCTCAGCGATCCTCAGTCGGTCCTATACAGGTACACAACTGGTTTTTTATTTTAGTTTAACGTTTAAATCTAGATTATTCCTTGTGGAAACCAATTGAATCAATTGAAAGAGGTTTAAGGGTTATTCTTAATGACCTCTAATCTTGGTTTGAGAGAGAGAGAGAGAGAGAGAGAGAGAGAGAGAGAGAGAGAGAGAGAGAGAGAGAGAGAGAGAGAGAGAGAGAGAGAGAGAGAGAGAGAGAGAGAGAGAGAGAGAGAGAGAGATTGTGAGTGTTAGTGATACAGGGAGTTCATGAGAATGCGTGAGGAATGAACAATGATTGTTAAAACAGTTATAAGGGAAAACGGGAGAGAAACGGAACAGAACCACAAAACAGGAGAAGTAGAATGAGGACAAGGAGGAGGCGGAGAAGGAAGATCACCGGAGTCCGAAATCGTGAACACATGGGTTCGGTGACGGTGTGGATATTCCTGGATGTGGGCGTCTGGCCGCGCACGCTGCACGTGGCGCGCGCGGCCAGACCCCAAGACAGCACGCACGCACGCACGCACGCCCAGAAGGGGGCGGGTGGGAAGGGGGTGCGGGGGCGCTCAAGACACACACAAACACACACACACACGCACGCGCACCTGCACGCACACACACGCTACAGAGACGAAAATCGTGCACGCCGAGAAGCGCTTCTGGCCCCAACACGTGTTCCAAATATTTCCCCAAGAACTTCGCATTTTGTCACTGTGTTGTGGACGCCTCAAACACACAATTAATTGACTCAACCATAACAGATACGCCTCACCTGTCAACCTAATTAACCCCGCACCATCTCACCTCACAAGACAAACAGGAGCCAAGAACAATTACCTCTCAAGAACAACGTCTCACCAACTCCTCGTTAATGCTAAGACACTGGAGAACATAAAGATATTTTTTTAATACGTGTGTAGGAGACTGGTGGCATCCAGTCACCACTCACCCAGCCTCGTCAAATTCGACCCAAGACGCTCCAGTGCAGACTTCTTTGTTCTCAGGGTCTCAACACCTTCTTAGAAAAATTCTTGCCAGAGGCCCTCAGACAAGCGGCCAAGATGCCTACCCCCCTCGCTATAACCCACCACCTCGCTACAGAGACCACTCGCCTCCGGCATCTTATACCCCTATACTAAGCCTCCACCAACCATATAGTCCCATATAGGGCAGGTTGGCATGCTGAAAATATTATTTACTTGACAGACAAAGAATACGGCACCGTGGAGTAAAAAAGAAAATCGGCATAGGAAATATTTATATGAATGTCAAGAGAAACATGGCAAGTATTCTTAAAGAACACGAGAGAGAGCCTTGAGAACTCTGCTAATGATGAAAGGCGTCTCAGGAGGCTGGAGCAACTGAGGGAAGGAGGGAGGGAGGGGTTGGGGGGGGTGAGGACCAGAAGGAGAGGAAGGAGACGAAGAGGAAGATTAGGAGGACACAAGAGAAAGCAGCAGGGGACCAGGAGGAAGGGAGGAAGAAGGACAGATGTGAAGGGAGATTTGGCTGTTTTTAGGGGAAGAAGACAGAGAGGAAAGGAATAGGGAAGAGGTGGATGAGGGAGGAGATAGGCAGAGGGGGAATGGAGAAAAATGCTCTGAAGAAGAATGAAACAATAAATAATACCAAAAGGGAAAGGTGTGAGAGGAACTAGATTGGAAGGATTGGAGTTATAAGTTGCGAGGAAGGTGGCAGGAATTAGCTGGACCCAAGGGAAAGAACAGGGGGGAGAATGAACCCTGAGGGAAAGGAAGGGAATGGAAACGGCTCTCAAGGGACAGGTTGAGGGCATGTACCCTTAGGGAAAGGGCAGGAAGGGGGGGATTGAACCATAAGGGACGCTGCAATGGGATTATTGATGCTCACATCAATTTAGCATCAACAAATTATTTAATTCCTGTTAATGAAAAATATTCCTTCGCCCTTCTCAATCTCTTATAGAATGTATTGTAGGTAGGTGACCATTGGTTGATTTTGGTGTTGTATTCTGTCTGTCTCTCTCTCTCTCTCTAGAGGTCTCAAGAGAGGTCCAGGATGACTAAGGATGCCACTTCCTCTAACAATGTCAACAGAACCTTCCCTTTCCCCCCTGAAGCCCCCATTTTATCCCCCCTCTGATGCCTCCTGTTGACCCCCTGATGCCTCCCGTTGACCTCTCGTGCCTCCTGTTGACCTCTCATGCCTCCTGTTGACCTCTCATGCCTCCTGTTGACCTCTCATGCCTCCTGTTGACCTCTCATGCCTCCTCTTGACCCCCTGATGCCTCCTATAGTATGTTACCTCCTCTTACGCTACCAGCACCTCCTCCTGTTATCAATACTTGCAATATCTACCTCTTCCCCAGACAAATCCTGCAATATCTCACTCCCTTCGAATCTACATTGCATCTCTAAGACTTCCCTACTCGTTTCCTGATGCATCATCTTCTTACTGTCTTCTCCAGAAGGTAACTACAATAGATATCCCTCTATTCCCGTCTATCTACAATATCTACTCCCGTCTATCGCAATAGTCTACTCTAGGTTGGCCTCTGTGATCACCACTGACTCCCCACAACTCTCTTAAGAAGATTGGCTAATCTTCCAGCCATTTGTACCGTTGTTTATATCACCGTCAGCGATTAGCAAGAGCACCATTGGCACGGTACAGTCAGCACCTCACTGTCAGCCTCACTGTCAACACCACTTTCAGTACCATTCTTAGCACCATCATTTGTACCACCGTCAGGCCCCCACCACCACCATCACCACCACCATCACCATCACCACCATCACCACCACCACCATCACCACCACCATCACCACCACCATCACCACCACCACCTTCACCACCACCACCACCATCATCACCACCACCACCACCACCACCATCACCACCACCATCACCATCACCACCCTCAGCACCGCATCGGTAATTACCTAGCTCAGGAGGCTTGCAGGTGGTGGGTGTTCTTGGAGAAGGCATTGATTACCTGTAATTAAGCGGACTTAATTATTGATGAGTGTTTATGTAACCCCGTCAAGGTATATTAGACCCTCATTGGAGGCTCCCAAGGAGGAGCAGGAGAAGGGAATGGACGGAAAGAAAGGAGGTAGAGGAGGTAGTAATGTGAACGTGGAGAGAAGAAGATTGATAAAGACGAATAGACTTCAGACAAGACAGGAGAGAGAGAGAGACAGACAGAGAGAAAGGATATCAAGAGTGACCAATTAGACGAAAATAATGACCCGAAAGCAGCTTTACAAAGCCATTGTGATGACCTAAACATGGACTGAAGGGATATATATATATATATATATATATATATATATATATATATATATATATATATATATATATATATAATGTCGTACCTAGTAGCCAGAACGCACTTCTCAGCCTACTATGCAAGGCCAAATTTGCCTAATAAGCCAAGTTTTCCTGAATTAATATATTTTCTCTAATTTTTTTCTTATGAAATGATAAAGCTACCCATTTCATTATGTATGAGGTCAATTTTTTTTATTGGAGTTAAAATTAACGTAGATATATGACCGAACCTAACCAACCCTACCTAACCTAACCTAAAATAACCTATCTTTATAGGTTAGGTTAGGTTAGGTAGCCGAAAAAGTTAGGTTAGGTTAGGTAGGTTAGGTAGTCGAAAAACAATTAATTCATGAAAACTTGGCTTATTAGGAAAATTTGGCCTTGCATAGTAGGCTGAGAAGTGCGTTCTGGCTACTAGGTACGACATATATATATATATATATATATATATATATATATATATGTGTGTGTAAAATTTATATATTGTTGGGATCGAACTGTCGATTACTTAACGCAACACATTTAATTTAGTCCTTTCTAGTGTATAGTTACTCTGATAACTATAGTTTATAGATAAATCTGATATTATCCGATTGTAGTGACCTACTTAGTGAGGCGTCACCTTCCTCAGCGACACACATATATCACTGAGCCCTGACTAAGGGCAAAAGAAAATATAGGTAAAATTTTATCATGGATACTTTATCTATATTACCCAAACACGTGGGTTATCTTGAGATGATTTCGGTGCTTTAGTGTCCCCGCGGCCCGGTCCTCGACCAGGCCTCTATCCCCAGGAAGCAGCCCGTGACAGCTAACACCCAGGTACCTATTTTACTATTACTGCTAGGTAACAGGGGCATAGGGTGAAAGAAACTCTGCCCATTGTTTCTCGCCGGCGCACGGGATCGAACCCAGGACCACAGGATCATAAGTCCAGCGTGCTGTCCGCTCGGCCGACCGGCTCCCTTATGGGTACCTTATATGTAGAGTTCTATATATAAATTACTGGACACTACATTACATGTATAGTTTTATATACACTGAGAAAATAACAATGAGAGTAGCGATACTCGTCAGTCATAATGGTTCTCTTCCGAACCTGGTTACCTGGTTGGTTACCTGGTTGATACCTGCTTGATGGGGTTCTGGGAGTTCTTCTACTCCCCAAGCCCGGCCCGAGGCCAGGCTTGACTTGTGAGAGTTTGGTCCACCAGGCTGTTGCTTGGAGCGGCCCGAGGCCAGGCTTGACTTGTGAGAGTTTGGTCCACTAGGCTGTTGCTTGGAGCGGCCCGAGGCCAGGCTTGACTTGTGAGAGTTTGGTCCACCAGGCTGTTGCTTGGAGCGGCCCGAGGCCAGGCTTGACTTGTGAGAGTTTGGTCCACCAGACTGTTGCTTGGAGCGGCCCGAGGCCAGGCTTGACTTGTGAGAGTTTGGTCCACCAGGCTGTTGCTTGGAGCGGCCCGAGGCCAGGCTTGACTTGTGAGAGTTTGGTCCACCAGGCTGTTGCTTGGAGCGGCCCGAGGCCAGGCTTGACTTGTGAGAGTTTGGTCCACCAGGCTGTTGCTTGGAGCGGCCCGAGGCCAGGCTTGACTTGTGAGAGTTTGGTCCACCAGGCTGTTGCTTGGAGCGGCCCGAGGCCAGGCTTGACTTGTGAGAGTTTGGTCCACCAGGCTGTTGCTTGGAGCGGCCCGAGGCCAGGCTTGACTTGTGAGAGTTTGGTCCACCAGGCTGTTGCTTGGAGCGGCCCGAGGCCAGGCTGTTGCTTGGAGCGGCCCGAGGCCAGGCTTGACTTGTGAGAGTTTGGTCCACCAGGCTGTTGCTTGGAGCGGCCCGAGGCCAGGCTGTTGCTTGGAGCGGCCCGAGGCCAGGCTTGACTTGTGAGAGTTTGGTCCACCAGGCTGTTGCTTGGAGCGGCCCGAGGCCAGGCTTGACTTGTGAGAGTTTGGTCCACCAGGCTGTTGCTTGGAGCGGCCCGAGGCCAGGCTGTTGCTTGGAGCGGCCCGAGGCCAGGCTTGACTTGTGAGAGTTTGGTCCACCAGGCTGTTGCTTGGAGCGGCCCGAGGCCAGGCTGTTGCTTGGAGCGGCCCGAGGCCAGGCTTGACTTGTGAGAGTTTGGTCCACTAGGCTGTTGCTTGGAGCGGCCCGAGGCCAGGCTTGACTTGTGAGAGTTTGGTCCACCAGGCTGTTGCTTGGAGCGGCCCGAGGCCAGGCTTGACTTGTGAGAGTTTGGTCCACCAGGCTGTTGCTTGGAGCGGCCCGAGGCCAGGCTTGACTTGTGAGAGTTTGGTCCACCAGGCTGTTGCTTGGAGCGGCTCGCAGGCCCACATACCCACCACAGCCCGGTTGGTCCGGCACTCCTTGGAGGAACCATTTACTTCTCTTGACTGTAGTTACTATGAAACAACAAACCACTGTTCTTGAGACCCTTAGCCGACTACACCAACACGACGGTATATATATATATACAGAAACCGTAAACGTCTGTAGAACTTTTCTACCTTCTCAGGTGGCTCAATATTATCATCCTGGTGTCGACGGGAGATTTCTAACACTCCCTACGGCGTTGACAGTCACCATCTTCCACGGGTCGTAGTTCAGAAGAGCGTGGATCACCTCGTCACAATGTTGACATACGGCTGGTCACACAACTAGGCCATGTCGACAGGGTGGAAGAGGAGAGTACTGCTCGGCCCATGTTCTGACCTGTACTCATTGGCTCGCCCGGTGATTCTGATTGGCCAACAGAAGTCCCGCCACCGGACGAGCCACGCCGTGTGGGTCGTTAACAACCTGTATGGTTGTTAAAGTCGTTCCCCCTGTAACATTTAGTAGGAAAGCATTACTCTTAAATACCACTACTTATACTCTGATGCGACGCAATAACGCGATAAAAGAAACTTCCCGTAACAATATATATATATATATATATATATATATATATATATATATATATATATATATATATATGTCGTACCTAATAGCCAGAACTCACTTCTCAGCCTACTATGCAAGGCCTGATTTGCCTAATAAGCCTAGTTTTCATGAATTAATGTTTTTTCGACAACCTAACCTACCTAACCTAACCTAACCTAACGTTTTCGGCTACCTAACCTAACCTAACCTATAGAGATAGGTTAGGTTAGGTTAGGTAGGGTTGGTTAGGTTCGGTCATATATCTACGTTAATTTTAACTCCAATAAAAAAAAATTGACCTCATACATAATGAAATGGGTAGCTTTATCATTTCATAAGAAAAAAATTAGAGAAAATATATTAATTCAGTAAAACTTGGCTTATTAGGCAAATCGGGCCTCGCATAGTAGGCTGAGAAGTGAGTTCTGGCTACTAGGTACGACATATATATATATATATATATATATATATATATATATATATATATATACATATATATATATATATATATATATGTCGTACCTAGTAGCCAGAACTCACTTCTCAGCCTACTATTCAAGGCCCGATTTGCCTAATAAGCCAAGTTTTCCTGAATTATTATATTTACTATAATTTTTTTCTTATGAAATGATAAAGCTACCCTTTTCACTATGTATGAGGTCAATTTTTTTTTATTGGAGTTAAAATTAACGTAGATATATGACCGAACCTAACCAACCCTACCTAACCTAACCTAACCTATATATATAGGTAAGGTTAGGTTAGGTAGCCAAAAAAAGCTAGGTTAGGTTAGGTTAGGTAGGTTAGGTAGACGAAAAAACATTAATTCATGAAAACTTGGCTTATTAGGCAAATCGGGCCTTGCATAGTAGGCTGAGAAGTGAGTTCTGGCTACTAGGTACGACATATATATATATATATATATATATATATATATATATATATATGTCGTACCTAGTAGCCAGAACTCACTTCTCAGCCTACTATTCAAGGCCCGATTTGCCTAATAAGCCAAGTTTTCCTGAATTAATATATTTACTATAATTTTTTTCTTATGAAATGATAAAGCAACCTTTTTCTCTATGTATGGGGTCAATTTTTTTTTATTGGAGTTAAAATTAAAGTAGATATATGACCGAACCTAACCAACCCTACCTAACTTAACCTAATCTATATTTATAGGTAAGGTTAGGTTAGGTATCCAAAAAAAGCTAGGTTAGGTTAGGTTAGGTAGGTTAGGTAGACGAAAAAACATTAATTCATGAAAACTTGGCTTATTAGGAAAATCGGGCCTTGAATAGTAGGCTGAGAAGTGCGTTCTGGCTATTAGGTACGACATATATATATATATATATATATATATATATATATATATATATATATATATATATGTCGTACCTAGTAGCCAGAACGCACTTCTCTGCCTACTATGCAAGGCCCGATTTGCCTAATAAGCCAAGTTTTCATGAATTAATTGTTTTTCGACAACCTAACCTACCTAACCTAACCTACCTAACCTAACCTAACCTAACTTTTTCGGCTACCTAACCTAACCTAACCTATAAAGATAGGTTAGGTTAGGTTAGGTAGGGTTGGTTAGGTTCGATCATATATCTACGTTAATTTTAACTCCAATAAAAAAAAATTGACCTCATACATAATGAAATGGGTAGCTTTATCATTTCATAAGAAAAAAATTAGAGAAAATATATTAATTCAGTAAAACTTGGCTTATTAGGCAAATCAGGCCTTGCATAGTAGGCCGAGAAGTGCGTTCTGGCTATTAGGTACGACATATATATATATATATATATATATATATATATATATATATATATATATATATATATATATATATATATAATATATATATATATATTATAGAGCCATTCTTCATGACCACAGACACGAGTACACAGCTGAACAAGACAGCTCAGAGACAAAGCTCAACCCCCGCAAGCACAATTAGGTGAGTACAGCACCCGCAGACACAGCACAGACGCAGACAAACGATACAATATACCCAACAAAAATCAAGATAAAGACAGACAAACAAGAGGAATAAATCTGGCAGAGGCAGACAGACGCCGCAGACATCTCAAGGAGATCCTTAAAATATGTGTCGAGGAGGAGTGGAGGTGTGGCGGGCTAACAGGAAGATCTTAAGAAAGCAGACTTGGGATGGAGGCTGCTTCTCTGCCTCACTGGCAAGTTAGGACTGTGTATAGTCTGCCTTCTCCCTCCTTCCCTGGTCCGCGTTCAATCCCCGACCGTCCACCAAGTGGTTGGGGGCACCATTCCTTCCTCCCGTCCCATCCCAAAATCTGATCCCTGCCAAGTGCTATATAGTCGTAATGACTTGGTGCTTTCCCCTGATAATTCCTTCCCTCTCTCCCTCCCTCCCTCCCTCCCTTCCTCCTTCCCTACCTTCCCTTCTCCTCCTCCTCTTCCATTTGTGCTTCTTAACCTCATTTGAATTTATTATGTGTTTGTTGTTGTTTAAGATTCGGTACTTGGAACAAAAAGTTCCAAGTAGCACGGGCTATGGTGAGCCCGTAGTGGTCTTAAAAGTGTTTGTTATATCCTGAAATTCTTCAGTTTTCACTTTATTGGTTCACCAGGAAGCATACATGGGTGCAGGCACTCCAAGATGGGTAGAGTTATGGATAAGGAGGGATAGGGAGGGATAGGGAGGGATAAGGAGGGATAGGGAGGGATAAGGAGGGATAGGGAGGGAAACAGAAAACGTAACCCAGTTCCGGAGTCATTTAAGTAAGGTACCCCCTTCCTAGGACGCAAGAGCGCATTCTTCCATTTTCTTTAATTGACTCGAAGGGTAAACTTGTAACTATGCTAATTTTTCAGCATCATGGGTTCTCTTCAGCAGACTGAGTTGGACCATTCCACTACAGCCAAAGGAATTAGGTTTGGCTTTCATTAAAACTTTCCCGCAATTATATAGATTGGAGTGAGTCCTGTCGAGATCATCGACCCCGATGGTTTGATATTCCGAGTCCTGATTGTCAAGTTGTGAATTTTCCACAGTAAAGATTTGTGAGAATGGAAGGTTTTCAATCGTCAAATCAACTCCCTTATATATTAAGGATGATGCAACATTGAGTATACCTGAGAATTCAGGTATGATCCAGGTATGACCGCACGCACTGGCACGCTCATATACACGCAGATACACTCACAAAGTTCAAACACACACACATATACACGCGCACAAACACACACACACATACATGCGCACAAACACACACACACATACATGCGCACAAACACACACGCACATACATGCGCACAAACACACACACACATACATGCGCACAAACACACACACACATACATGCGCACAAACACACACACACATACATGCGCACAAACACACACACACATACATGCGCACAAACACACACACACATACACGCACACAAACACACACACACATACACGCACACAAACGCACCCACACATACACACGCACAAACACACCCACACATACACGCACACAAACACACACACACACATACACGCGTACAAACACACCCACACATACACACGCACAAACACACCCACACATACACACACACAAACACACCCACACATACACGCACACAAACACACAAACACATACACGCGCACAAATCCCCTGAAGCCCATATCAAGAGGATAACATCAGCGGCATATGCCAGGTTGGCTAACATAAGAACGGCATTTAGACACTTGTGCAAGGAATCATTCAGAACTTTGCATACCACCTATGTCAGACCAATCCTGGAGCATGCAGCCCCAGCATGGCGTCTATGTCTAGTCAAGCATAAGACCAAACTGGAAAAAGTTCAAAGGTTTGCCACCAGACTAGTACCCGGGCTGAGAGGTATGAGCAATGAGGAGAGACTACGGGAATTATACCTCACGTCGCTAGAAGACAGAAGAATTAGGGAAGATATGATCACCACGTACAAGATTCTCAGAGGAATTGACAGGGTAGACAAAGACGGGCTATTTAACACAAGGGGCACACGCACTAGGGGACACGGGTGGAAACTGAGTGCCCAAATGAGCCACAGAGATATTAGAAAGAATTATTTTAGTGTCAGAGTAGATGACAAATGGAATGCATTAGGCAGTGATGTGGTGGAGGCTGACTCCATACACAGCTTCAAGTGTAGATATGATAGAGCCCAATAGGCTCAGGAACCTGTACACCAGTTGATTGACAGTTGAGAGGCGGGACCAAAGAGCCAAAGCTCAACCCCCCGCAAGCACAAATAGGTGAGTACAAACACACGCACACATACACACATTCACGCACACACACACACCCACACATACACGCACACACCCACTCATACACACCCACACATATATAAGATATTTGTGTAACTTATATATGTATGGGAAGATAAGGAACTTAGATGATTGTCATGCCCTTCAAGAAGACCTGGACAAAATAAGTATATGGAGCAACACTTGGCAAATAGAATTCAATGTGAATAAATGCCATGTTATGGAACGTGGAATAGGAGAACATAGACCTCACACAACCTATAAATTATGTGAGAAATTTTTAAAGAATTCTGACAAAAAAAAAAAGAGATCTAGGGGTGGTTCTAGATAGAAAACTGTCACCTGAGGACCACATTAAGAACACTGTGCGAGGAGCCTATGCCACGCTTTCTAACTTCAGAATTGCTTTGAAATATATGGATGGAGAAATACTAAAGAAATTGTTCACGACTTTTATTAGACCAAAGCTGGAATATGCAGCGGTTGTGTGGTGCCCATATCTTAAGAAGCACATCAACAAACTGGAAAAGGTACAACGACATGCCACTAAGTGGTTCCCAGAACTGAAGGACAAAAGCTATGAGGAGAGGTGAGAGGCATTAGATATGCAAAAACTAGAAGATAGAAGAAAAAGAGGCGATATGATCACTACGTATAAAATAGTAATAGGAATCGATAAAATTGATAGGGAAGAATTCCTGAGACCTGGAACTTCAAGAACAAGAGGTCATAGATTTAAAGTAACGAAACAAAGCTGCCGGAGGACTATAAGAAAAATTCCCTTTTGTATACAGAGTGGTAGACGGTTGGAACAAGTTAGGTGAGAAGGTGGTGGAGGCCAAGACCGTCAGTAGTTTCAAAGTGTTATACGACAAAGAGTGCTGGGTAGACGGGACACCACGAACATAGCTCTCATCCTGTAACTACCTTGCCTTACCTTGAGGTTACCTTGAGGTGCTTCCGGGGCTTAGCGTCCCCGCGACCCGGTCGTCGACCAGGCCTCCTGGTTGCCGGACTGATCAACCAGGCTGTTGGACGCGGCTGCTCGCAGCCTGACGTATGAGTCACAGCCTGGTTGATCAGGTATCCTTTGGAGGTGCTTATCCAGTTCTCTCTTGAACACTGTGAGGGGTCGGCCAGTTATGTCCCTTATAACTACACTTAGGTAATTACAAACACGCATACGCCCATACACATAGAGCCCAGTAGGGTCGGGAACCTGTACACCAGTTGATTGACAGTTGAGAGGCAGGACCAAAGAGCCAGAGCTCAACCCCCGCAAGCACAAATATGTGAGTACATACACGCATACAAACACACACCCACAAATTACACACACAAACACACCCACACATACACGCACACAAACACACCCACACATACACACTCTGTGCTTGGCTGTTCTACATTCATGTGTCATCCTCATTCATTATAAAAGGAAATGAAGAGTGAATTTTTCACATATATATATATATATATATATATATATATATATATATATATATATATATATATATATATATATATATATATATATATATATATATGTCGTACCTAGTAGCCAGAACGCACTTCTCAGCCTACTATGCAAGGCCAAATTTGCCTAATAAGCCAAGTTTTCCTGAATTAATATATTTTCTCTAATTTTTTTCTTAAGAAATGATAAAGCTACCCGTTTCATTATGTATGAGGTCAATTTTTTTTTATTGGAGTTAAAATTAACGTAGATATATGACCAAACCTAACCAACCCTACCTAACCTAACCTAACCTATCTCTATAGGTTAGGTTAGGTTAGGTAGCCGAAAAAGTTAGGTTAGGTTAGGTTAGGTAGGTTAGGTAGTCGAAAAACAATTAATTCATGAAAACTTGGCTTATTAGGCAAATTTGGCCTTGCATAGTAGGCTGAGAAGTGCGTTCTGGCTATTAGGTACGACATATATATATATATATATATATATATATATATATATATATATATATATATATATATATATATATATATATATATATATATATATATATATATATATATATATATGTGTGTATATCACGAAAATAAACACGTGATTAAGAATGTGACAATGTCAGACCACGGAGGAAAAATGAAACAGGAAATTTCCTTAAGTACTTTCGTATATTAAATACATCTTCAGAAGGACCTTCTGAAGATGTATTTAATATACGAAAGTACTTAAGGAAATTTCCTGTTTCATTTTTCCTCCGTGGTCTGACATTGTCATATATATATATATATATATATATATATATATATATATATATATATATATATATATATATATATATATATATATATATATATGTCGTACCTAGTAGCCAGAACTCACTTCTCAGCCTATTATGCAAGGCCCGATTTGCCTAATAAGCCAAGTTTTCCTGAATTAATATATTTTCTCTAATTTTTTTCTTATGAAATGATAAAGCTACCCATTTCATTATGTTTGAGGTCAATTTTTTTTTATTGGAGTTAAAATTAACGTAGATATATGACTGAACCTAACCAACCCTACCTAACCTAACCTAACCTATCTTTATAGGTTAGGTTAGGTTAGGTAGCCTAAAAAGTTAGGTTAGGTTAGGTTAGGTAGGTTAGGTTGCCGAAAAACAATTATTTCATGAAAACTTGGCTTATTAGGCAAATCGGGCCTTGCATAGTAGGCTGAGAAGTGCGTTCTGGCTACTAGGTACGACATATATATATATATATATATATATATATATATATATATATATATATATATATATATATATATATATATATATATATATATATATATATATATATATGTATATATAGTTATCCCTCAAGACTATAGTGATTACCCGTTTTCTTGACTGCTTCGCGCAAATGTCCAACGCTATTTCCCGAGTCATAACTTCTCCCCATTAATGTTGCAGTCAAACTGGACGCTCTGGTTGAGAGAGAAAATATGTCGACGTAATTATATGCTGGTGACAATCGCGAATCACCTAATGAGGGGTACGGAGATGTTCGAGTAGGCTTCGTCGCGTACGTGGTTGTGAGGAGGCAAGAGAATGGGTGGGAGGGAAGGTTAAGTGAGGAAGAGATGGGGAGGAGACGAGTAATGGGTGAGGGAGAGCCAAGGGGGTGAGAGGGGAGTAAGAAAGGAGGAAGGTGAAGGGGGGGGAGGAATATTGCACCTATGAGTTTCCTGAGCCATTTAATTTTTCTGTTTTCCAATGGTTTTCAATATATATATATATATATATATATATATATATATATATATATATATATATATATATATATATATATATATATATATATATATATATTATTTTTTAGATAACTAGAAAGGGAGTACCACCTCTGACTGGACGAAGGGGACCCTTAGCCTCGGAGGAAGGCACACACACATCAGAGTATTGTCGAGGCCAAAAACAATATAATAGAAAAATCTGTCTATCTGTCACTCAATATTATGTTGTGTGTTCAAGGGAAGCGCTCAATACTATGGTATGTATAGTTAATGGTGTAAGTGCTCAATTTTAGGGTCAGTGTAGTTAGGCGAGGAAGAGGCGCTCAATATGGCGTTCTCAGTAGTCACTGGTGCTCTGTGATACATTTTTGTACAGAAGGAAAAAAGTGTATGTGCTCAAGAATATATTCTAATAGCAGTTAATTTTTAAAGGCTTTCCCACCAAGTCTATGTTCCTAGTAGGCAGAAATGGGACAAAACAGACGCGCCTAAAAGACTCGTACTGACAAGGTTAACGACCTTGTTGGACCCTAAGCAACGGCGCTGGCCAAGCTCACAGGTGATGTTGAAGAGCAAAACCCTTCGTTAACATCCAACAACGTAGTCAAAAATAGGGCCATCTCCCCTTGTTAGCCGGCTGGAGTAGTCAGAATGGCCAATAAGGAGCCTTCGCGCCCAGCGGTGATGTCGTTTAATCATACCTCGGAGGATCTCATTTGCTAGCGAGAGAGGGAGTGTGTGTTTTACACGCTCAGTGCCGCTCATATGCTGTTAGTGCTTTTTTTACAGGCCGCCTTCTCTTATACGCATGAAGGCTAAGTAATTGTTAGCAGGAGCACGGGGGAAGGAGGAGGAGCCGCAGGAAGAGACGGAGAAGTGCGAGACGCTGTAAGGAGGACGAGGAGATGACGGAGGATGAGAAGGATGAAGTGGATAACAAGGAGACATGAAGAGGAGTAATATAAGAATAAGAAGAAGAGGAGAAAGTGGACCAATATGAGTATGAAGAGGAAAAAGAGGTGCTGACAGATCAAAAGGACGATGCGGAGTAGAAAAATGAATGTTGCAAAGGAAGATACAAAGAAAGAAGAGAAAAGAAGGAACAAGAAAGAGGAGACAACAGAACAAGAATGGAGTATGTAGTAGAAGAGACAGCTGAGAAAAAGCTCACGTCCCCTGGGAGTAGATATGCCTGAAGGGCCCCAAGATACAAAAGCTCACGTCCCCTGGGAGAAGATATACCTGAAGGGCCCCAAGATACAAAAGCTCACGTCCCCTGGGAGTAGATATACCTGAAGGGCCCCAAGATACAAAAGCTCACGTCCCCTGGGAGTAGATATACCTGAAGGGCCCCAAGATACAAAAGCTCACGTCCCCTGGGAGTAGATATGCCTGAAGGGCCCCAAGATACAAAAGTGCCTACAACCAGCTTCACAGGGCACGAGAAGCACTAGGACCCGAGGTTTGTTGAACACATTAGACGTGGGTTACTGGATTGTTTCAAGTGTAGGATAGACATAAATATGAATAAAACTGAGTGGATATAAATAGGAGCTGCCTCATATGGGCCAATACAGCCCTTCTGCAGTTACGTTTTTGACCGAGATTGATGGCAAGTGAGTTCATTAAGAAGAAAAGTAACTACAGAAGGCCCTTTGACCCCATTACAAGGAAGCCTTCTACTAGGAACTAGCAAGATGTGAATACCAGTTGACCAAGCACTAAGATAGTGCTATACAACAGAGTTAAATGTCTTAAGAAATCTCTAAGTGCAGCTGCCTTGCTTGTAACGAGCTCTCAGGTGCGGAGGAAAGATTTTACAATAACTTGTGATGTCTGTCTGTTCTCTGACTTGATGCACCGCAATATTCACGCTATGAACCCGAACGTCAAAATTACTGTGGTTTAGGTTACTTTAAAGCGCTGGGATAGTGACGCTTTCACACCCACAGATGACTATATACAGAGTCAAGTTACTGCCTCGCTCCTGTGCCAGGTAAGTCCACTACGGGCTCACCATAGCCCGTGCTACTTGCCCCGCTCCTGTGCCAGGTTAGTCCACTACGGGCTCACCATAGCCCGTGCTACTTGGAACTTTTTGTTCCCAGTAGCTGAGTCTTAAACAACAAGAACGACTACACACATTCAGATGGGGGACTGACGGCTAAGTGGACAGCGCTCGGGATTCGTAGTCCTAGGAGCCCGGGAATCGAGCCCCAGCGGAGGCGGAAATAAATGGGCAGAGTTTCTATCACCCTGATGCTCCTGTTCAACTAGCAGCAAATAGGTACATGGGAGATAGACAGCTGCTACGGGCTGCTTCCTGGGTATGTGTGTGGGGGGAAAAAATAAGTTGATTGATTGACAGTTGAGAGGTGGGCCCAAAGAGCCAGAGCTCAACCCCCCGCAAGCACAGCTAGGTGAGTACATTCTCCGGATGTCCTTGTCCTCAATTAATGGCATAATATCAAATAAGTAACTTAAATGGTTTGCACGACTTATATAGATTTACAAACAGCTCGAAACTTACTGTGTCAGGCAGCATCTGGGATGCTCTCGGACGCAGGTTCGAATCCACGTCACGGCCCTTGTGGATTTGTTTACTGTGTTAGGCTTCCTGTAGGTCGGTTCCGGTGGGCATAAGGCTTTAAGGGTACGTGTAGTGGGTATCGTAAGGGTACGTGTAGTGGGTATCGTAAGGGTACGTGTAGTGGGTATCGTAAGGGTACGTGTAGTGGGTATCGTAAGGGTACGTGTAGTGGGTATCGTAAGGGTACGTGTAGTGGGTATCGTAAGGGTACGTGTAGTGGGTATCGTAAGGGTACGTGTAGTGGGTATCGTAAGGGTACGTGTAGTGGGTATCGTAAGGGTACGTGTAGTGGGTATCGTAGGTAAGACTCCTTTCTTCTGTCCCTTCAGCCTCTATTGAGGTTCTTGCTGTGTTTCCCCTTCATTCTCCGCCACCTTCTCTTCCCTCTTAATCATCCTCGTTCTCTTTCTTCTCTTCCTACAAGTCTTTTTATGACCTTAATTTTGCTCCTGCTCTTTTCCCTGACAGCCAAGACGGTGATTACTCAACTCTCACTTTAAGAGGGTGTTTGTCAGCGGGGTTCCTGCCAGATTGAACTGCTGGTGGTGCTCCTCTTTACCGGGGTTATCTATAACCCCTTCCTCCCTCCCTGTTCCTCCAGCTCTCCTTCCCACCTCTTCCCATTCCGTCCTTCCCTCTCCCTCTCCCTCTCCCTCTCCCTCTCCCTCTCCCTCTCCCTCTCCCTCTCCCTCTGGTTTGTGCCTCGGAGAGGCTACGGGATCCAGTAAGTTCAGTAGAACTTCGGTTTCAACTCTTTTAGCCTGTCGTAGCTCAGTCGATTAAGGCAGTGTCTGGGATGCTCCCGGACGCAAGTTCGAATCCTCGTCACGGCATTTGTGGATTTGTTCCCTTTCCCTCTCTCACCCTCATAATGCCCAAGTGGTCACACACTCGCATTGCTGCTAAAGATCAGTCTTGGAACCACTGTTGTTCCACTCTCGAGGGAGCGGCCTACCCGAGGGAGCGGCCTACCCAAAGGTAGGTAGGTAGGTCTACGTGTACAATCTACGTGTACAGCTTGCACATGTAGACGTCAAGCAAATGATGAATGTAAACACAAAGGAGGATTGCAGAAAATTTCAGGAAGATCTTTAACAAACTCCAAGAGTTGGCAGACAAGTGGCTGCTAGAATTCAACCCAAACAAATGCAAGGCAATTTAAAATTTGAAAGGGTGAAAGGAGACCAGCAGGTATCTACACCATAGGGGGAAAAAAGAAAAAGATTTGAGAGTGAACAATAATTCCAAGAACTAATTCCAACGGTACACATAATAAAGCTAAAATCGATAGCATTTGGAATACATTAGAATGTCGTTTAAAAAAATAAAAAAAAGATACTTGCAAGGCAGTCTACACATCCTATGGTAGATAAAAACTGGAATATGCAGCACCGGTCTGGAATCCGAACCTTGTGGAAAAAAAACTCAAAAGTGCAGAGATAAAAAAAAATTACTGACAGAGCTAGGAGGGTTTAAGCTAAAAGGACAGGTTAAGGAGCAAGATATTACAACCAAAGCGGACAAAAGAAACAGAGGGGGATATCATCACAACATACAAGATACTGAAGGCAATAGAAAAGGTGAACAACTGCTTTAAACTGAAAAAAAATTAAAACAAGAAAGCACAGGTAGAAAATAGAAACGCAAATAAATCGAAGAAATATAAGGAATCACTCGTGGGATACACAGATATTCAACAAATGGAATTCACTTATAAAAAAGAGGAAGTTGTGGAAGCCACCTCCATCCACGACTTTAGATTGGCAAAAATTTCGAACCTCAGGATTGTTAACCTCTCAGTAACAGTACAAAAGGTCTCAGTACAACAAGGCGGGGCATTAAGAGGTAGAGCTCACTTCCCTCTTAGTCACTGACAGGTAAGTAGCGACAGGTAAGTACCCCTCTGGGGGCACCACCCCCCCCCCCACTGTAATAAATTCCATACTGATTATTCCCATTATTTTAAAGTGTAATTCTCACTGTAATTAACCCGCACAAGGCACTGCAATTAGTCGAGTTTTTATGGCCGCTACCTGTAGTTCGGTGATTAATCAGCCTTGGAATCCCCTCCCAACCCTACATATATGTCCAATCTACCTCTCCCTCCCTCCTTTCCTCTCTCATTCCTTCTCTACCTCCCTCATTCCCTACCTCATTCCCTTCCCTCTCATTTGCTATCAAACGTGCGCGTTCCAACTTAGAAAAAAAATACCCCAAAAATACAAATTTAATTTATATTTCAAAATGTAACCTTCGAGGGGGGCGACGCCCCACACAACAGGCCCCCCCTTTCCTAGGTGTGTCTAAAACTCGTTTAGAACGTCGCCCCTGTTCAGGAAACGAGGTATATCTATATATCATATACAGATATACCTCTTTCCTATAACCTCAGAGCTCTCGCATATAAAAATATATATCAGATCATCAGAAGACAATAGAGCTGTTAGGCTCTAAAAGACCATTAAGTCCTTTTTTATCAGATAGGTCTTGTTTGTGCCCAGCAGGTCGTGCTGACGTCCGAGCACGTCCTGTCATCCGGGCAGGTCATATGGAAATCAATATTAATATTATCAATATCAATATTAGTTATAAGTTAATGGAATTTGTTGGACGAAGAAATAACTGAATATAACACAAAATCTTCTATGTAAATATGATGAGAAAAATAAGAGAACAGGGCCACTGCACTAAATGATACACGATACACACACACACACACACACACACACACACAGGGAAGGGGTTCGTAGTCCTAAGTGCCCGGGTTCGATTCCAGTGCGAGGCAGAAACAAATGGGCAGAGTTTCTCTCACTCTGATACCCCTGTTCACCTAGCATAAATAGGTACCTGAGAGTAGACAGCTACTACGGGCTGCTTCCTGGAGATATGAATGTGTGTGTGTGAGTTAGAGAAATATATGTAGTAGATATAATAAAGGAAAACAGATTAAAAAGGCGGGGACCATGAGCTAACAGCTCTGCAGGCACAAATAGCAAAGTAAATACACACACACACACATACCCCTGGCCATTACAGGTCAAAGGATCCTTCCAAACTCCTTCCTTAACGACTCAATTGCCTCGTTAGCTGGTAAACTGGAAGATAGTCGCCGGGGGAGAGTCCAGCCTCAAGCCAAGAGATGTGATTGGCCGGCAGACTCTGAGATAACCTTTACAGCTTCCCTCCTCCTGATAGTCCAGCAGGGAGCCGTGCAAGCTGAGAGAACATGAGAGGGGAGGGAACATGATAGAGGAATTGAGGGGGGAACGTGATAGAGGAGGAAGCATGGTAGAGGAGACGAAGGGGAGAGATGAGAGAAAGGAGAATTAAACAGGGTGTGGGAAGGAAGAATGAAGAGGGGGAAAGGTACAGATGAATGAGAGAATATGTAGGAATTGAAGAGGAGGATGATGAAAGAGAGAGAGAGAGAGAGAGAGAGAGAGAGAGAGAGAGAGAGAGAGAGAGAGAGAGAGAGAGAGAGAGAGAGAGAGAGAGAGAGAGAGAGAGAGAGAGAGAGAGAGACAGACAGACAGAGAGAGAGAGGGGGGTGAGAAAAGAAGGGTAATAGGAATGAGGTAAAGCAGGGGGAGTAAAGAGAAAGGAAGGATAAGGAGATGAGGAAGAGAGTGAAAGAGAGAATGAGAGAGAGAGAAAATATAATGGAAAAAAATAATTAAGAATAAGAAAGAGGATAAAAAGAAGGATTAAAAAAAAGTCAACACATAGAAGCTAGAAAAAGAAAGAAAGATACAAAAATAAAAAGAGAGTGAAAAAGAACGAATGGTGGAAAGATAAAGAGAGATCAAGATAAAAAGGATCCCAATAGCAAACAGCACAAATCATTTAATTTTATTTACAAGTTGAACACAGAACTACTTTCGAAAATTAACCCCTTTTTGGCATTTAGTTTTGAACCTTTGTGCACCTTTGCAATCTATCCCACAACACTGGTATCGAGTTAGTAATAAATTAAACTTATTAATTGCAAAGTACTTGCAATAAGTAAAAAATAAATACCCTAATTAAGCCTCTGTGTTATAAATCAACCTAACTAAACTTTTTTATCTAGAACACGAGATTGGATAAAATGGGGGATAGAAATAACCTTTAACTACTCTATCCCTTTGAGATGTATTTTTTTCTTATCTTAATAAACATACTTGAACTTGAATTGGATAAAATAACCTATAATATCATTTTTTTAAAAGTATGTTTTCCTTTCCAATTGCCATATAGTCATAATGGATTAGCGCTTTCTCCCTATATTGTCCTTCCTATGCTGGCCAAAAACGTAAACAAACTACATACCACATTTCAGGCGACAATGTAAACACTATCACGCAGAGCACCAGAAAAACAAACCATGACGTCACACCCCAAAGGTAAACAATGTGTAGTTGTGTCAACACACAGAGCAAAGTGTTTGGCCTGTGTTGTTGACACGCAGGAAAAGCTGAAAAATATTTAGGCTTTCGCTTGTTAAAAAAAAAACAGAGTCTAGGCCGTGTTGATCAGATTCCATTTCTTACCCAGTACTCGTATGTATATATATATATATATATATATATATATATATATATATATATATATATATATATATATATATATATATATATATATATATATATATATATATATATATATATATATATATATATATTCCAAATACGTTGGAATAAAATTCTTTGATTTTTATACTACCAACAATAATAATAAAATATCACAAGTTTTTGTTATTAATAACTGACACGTTAAACATTATGACATTTCATGTAAATAATCTATTGTCATTTGATACAAATTAACTATATTATAAATGTGCAACCATTTATAAATATTTTTTTTTATATCTGACTTGATTACAATGTTTACTTACTAGGTATTATAAAGTCATTAATCTCTAGACAGACGCAATATAAAATCTCATGACTGCATCCCCATTTGTGTTCGTTATTCAGTGCTAAAGTGACATACTGTTCCTTTTTTAGGGGGTATTTATTTATTAAGAGGTAGTTCCATTTATTGGGGGCAGCCTCATTACTGGGGAGTAGTCATTTATTAAGGGGTAGTTTCATTGGTGTTTCAGCCCCTGAAAATGTTTCCTGAAAACATTATGACTGCATTTAAAGTTATGTTTACTCTTTATCAACAGTACAACACATTTCTTAACAAAATGTTTATAAATTCTTGCTTAAAACATAGATAAATTCTAGTTATGGTGTCCCCTACTCTTCCATATTTTCCATCCCACTTCTTGTCTCTTGCTTCTTTTCCATCTCCCTAAAGTCCTCTTCCTCATCCTCTCCCCTTCAAACCCCTATTTCCCTCCCTTTCTAACTCCCTATTTCCCTCCCCCTCTCCCCCACCCCTAATCTCTTACCCACCTCCCTTCCCCCCACCTCTTCCTTCCCAGCAACATAATAATTCATGGGGAAATCTAAAACCGATCCACTAAGGCAGCTAAAGTTTTGCTATTAAGAGCAGCTGTGAAGTTACCTATAAGATGCTACAAGCTTGCTAAAAAAACACAAAAAAAACACGGGTTTATATCCTCCTTAAGCAGGTTTAACAGTCTGTTGGGTTGGTTTATATGGAGAAGTTTTTTTGTGAGAGGGGGAGAGGTTGGGGGGTGTGGGGTTATTATTATTTTTATTTTGAGATTTAGGGTAGTGATGCTGCCGAAAGAACTTTTTTTTCATCTGCTAGGAAAGATCCATTATATATATTTTTTTGGTTATGGGCAGTGTATAAGCCTATGGTGCCTCGAGGGAAATTTATCACGCCGTTGTTAGCTGCTGTTAATTTGCAGTTTCATGCAAGTTTATGCCATATGAGATTATACGATAGGCCTAGGTGATATTATACGGTAGGCCTATGCGAGATTATACGGGTTAGTTTACGCGATTTCATACGTTACGCCAGGGTCTTTTGTGTACTAGTTTACTAAGTATATGTGGAATTTAATAAAAAAGTCGTGGGAATTTATAAATTTGACTTGTACCCTGAGGTGAATATTTAATGTGCTAGGCTTTTTTTCTTTGTTATTCTTTATTAAAGCTTATTCGCTTCAAGCTTTAAAGGAAGAATAAGCTTTCTGATTTATTTAAAGAATAAGGCTCTCAGTTACTGTGTCTTTAGTTGGAGAAAATTTATGTTTAGAAAATTTAATTGAAGAAAAACTCAATTTTTAGTTTTAGAAAAACTTAATTTTTAGTTTTAGAAAAATCTTAATTTTTAGTTTTAGAAAAACTAAATTCTTAGTTTTAGAAAATCTCAATTTTTAGTTTTAAAAAAACTCAATATATAGTTTTAGAAAAACTAAATTTTTATTTTTAAAAAATGAAATCTTTAGTTGTAGAAAATTTATAGCCTTGGAGGTCTCGATGAAAGACTCGTAATCTTATAGATTTATTTAAGAGGTTTAAGACTCAAAATGTATTTTACAGTCTTACGATAAATCTTTTTAACCTACATACAGCGGAATATTGGTTTTTAATATATTTTTTTCCATTGTGTTGAGCTTATAAGCAATATAAGCTTATGCTTATGTATGCAATTCAATTTCTTTCTTTATTATGCACCCCATACCCATCCCGTGGGCGCCGAGCAAAACTGTATATTGTATTAGTATTTTGGAGTACAAGGCAACCAGAAGGCGAAGGGACGACGACGTTTCGGTCCGTCCTAGACCATTCTCAATTGACTTGAGAATGGTCCAGGGCGGACCGAAACGTCGGCGTCCCTTCACCTTCTAGTGTGTGGTCTGGTCAACATACTTTAGCCACGTTATTGTGACTCATCGCCTCACAAGGCAACCAGAATTTACAAATCTCAGTTATCCTACCTCAGCTCTCTCTCTCTCTCTCTCTCTCTCTCTCTCTCTCTCTCTCTCTCTCTCTCTCTCTCTCTCTCTCTCTCTCTCTCTCTCTCTCTCTCTCTCTCTCTCGTGTGTGTATGTCTATCGTCTTCACCTCCCTGAGTGGTAGCTGGGGTTATTAACCCCCCCTTCCTCTTGGCCTCTACGCTGACTTGAAGGACAAAAACAATTACACTGCGTCATTAATTCTCAGTTGACGCAGCGTATCAATCAGGACGCAAAGCTGCTTAAATTCCTCGACCCTTGGATCGTAAGGGATGGAGAGGGAGAGAGATCAGGGAGGGGGGTTGGGGATAGTGGGTGGGGATGGATAGAAGGGGAGATTGAAGAATGTGAGGGTGTATTTAGGTAAATGAGAGGGCATAGAGATATAGGGAGGAAATTGAGGGGCATTAGGGGAAGGTAGAAGGGATAGGATGGGGCATTGACGTGATTTATAGGGAGAGTATGAGACACCGAGAGGAAATTTAAGAAGAATAGGGGAAATCATTGAGACGAGAGGAAGATATGGAAAGGAGATCAAGGGTGGGCGGTATATATATAGGAAAGGCTTGGGTAAGAGGTAAGACTAAGAGGAAATACAATGGGAGGATACAGGAAGGGGTAATAGAATAAGGAGTAGAAGGGAGGAGACAGGAGACAGTAGAAGAAAGGGGGGGAAAGAAACAAAGGGCAAGAAAGCGTGCTGTGAGGGAGGAATATGCTTCCTACCCTAGGGAAGACAGCCTAAGGAAAGGGAAAAGGGAAGGAGGTAAACGAAAAAATGCTACTTGAAGAAGGGGATTTCTTGAAAGTAGAGAAGCTGGAGAGCATCTTGAATTCCTCCTCTCCAAGGAGGCTAAATCCGAGTCGTTTATTTGAATTGGAATGTTTACGAATTCAGATTTTTTTAATATATGTTTTCTGGAAGGTCCTGGATGGCTCCCTGGAAGCTCTGGAAGGCGAAGGTTTCTTAAGACCAGCCATCCCTGAGACATCTTAGCCCAGTGGTAATCTGAAGTCATTACGATGATTGACCTCAAGTCATTTTAAGACGAGTTGAATTGTTCGTTCCTCGCGGAAAAACGTCTGGTAAGCAAAACACTTTTCAATTAATTTATCAGCAAATCAGATCTGCGATAACGAGAGCGATAAACGACGCAGTAGAGTAGCTAGCAATAAAGAGAGAATAATGAACGATAAATAACGATAAAGAATACATAAATTTCAAGCTTAGGGAACACTTAGAATACCGATCGAAGTTCAGACAAAAGCTTTTAAGAGTGAATTTATTTACCCCTATTCCCCCCTTCTCTTCCACAAGAGGGATTCACCGTTGATTTACTGCGGGTTATTTGGCCCAGATCCTCGCCCCTTGCTCCTGTGTCCCAGAGTGGGATAACCCCCTCAGTTGTGTCCCAGAGTGGGATAACCCCCTCAGTTGTGTCCCAGAGTGGGATAACTCCCTCAGCTGTGTCCCAGAGTGGGATAACTCCCTCAGCTGTGTACCAGAGTGGGATAACCCCCTCAGCTGTGTCCCAGAGTGGGATAACTCCCTCAGCTGTGTCCCAGAGTGGGATAACCCCCTCAGCTGTGTCCCAGAGTGGGATAACTCCCTCAGCTGTGTCCCAGAGTGGGATAACTCCCTCAGCTGTGTCCCAGAGTGGGATAATTCCCTCAGCTGTGTCCCAGAGTGGGATAACCCCCTCAGCTGTGTCCCAGAGTGGGATAACTCCCTCAGTTGTGTCCCAGAGTGGGATAACCCCCTCAGCTGTGTCCCAGAGTGGGATAACTCCCTCAGTTGTGTCCCAGAGTGGGATAACCCCCTCAGCTGTGTCCCAGAGTGGGATAACTCCCTCAGTTGTGTCCCAGAGTGGGATAACTCCCTCAGCTGTGTCCCAGAGTGGGATAACCCCCAGTATGGGGGAAAGTGGGGGAGTATGTGGGAGTGAAGGAGAAAGTGGAGAAGTATGGGGGAAAGTGGGGAAGAATGGGGGAAAGTGGGGGAGTATGTGGGAGTGAAGGAGAAAGTGGAGAAGTATGGGGGAGTTACAAAACTTTATTACCCACGCAAATCACAATAGCGTGATGCATCAATGAACAAATCATAAGAACATAAGAACGATGTCAAATTAATGACATCGAAATAGGGAGTGAGCTAGGGAGCAGTGATCACAAAGAAATCAGATTCAGCATAGAATGGAATAGACCAGTAGGAGAAAATTCTGTTAAAGTGCCAGATTTTCGTAAAGCTGATTTTAATAGCCTAAGAAATTTTTTGGGTCAAAATGATTGGAAAGTCTTGGGTATGGGGTGTGGGCCGGTCTTGGAGCGAGACATGAACCCAGCGATAGGTGACTTAAATGGGGATTTCGATGTGGATTCAATATATAACTTATTTAAGAATATTCTAAACAAAGCACAGGAACGTAGTATACCATACAAATTGAATAGATCGAATACTAATGACCCAAAGTGGATAACAAAGAATTTGAAGAACCTTATAGGTAAAAAGAGAGCTTGGTACAAAAGGATTAAAAATGGGGAGGTCACTTTAGAACAGGAATTCGTACAACTGGTTAGAAATGTTAAAAAAGAGATAAGGAAAGCAAAAAGAAACTATGAAGTTCGCATAGCAGGGCAAGCAAAGACAAATCCTAAAGGGTTTTTTCAGTTATATCGTACTAAGACTAGGGAAAGGATAGGTCCATTAAAAACTGAGACAGGTCAAATAACAGATAGTGATGAAGAGATGAGTAGTATTTTTAATAAATATTTTGTATCTGTATTTACTAAAGAGGAACTTAACAATATGCCTTCAGCCGAACAAGTCTATGTGGGTGGGGACGAGGACAGGTTGACGAGTTTAACAGTTACCAGGGAGGATGTTCTTAAACAAATAGTAAAACTCAAACCAAACAAATCCCCAGGGCCGGATGAAGTGTTTGCCAGGGTGCTTAACGAATGCAAAGAGGAGCTTTGTGACCCACTGTCAACCATATTTAATAAATCATTAGAGTCAGGCAGAGTGCCAGAGTTTTGGAAAGTTGCTAATGTGATACCAGTTTTTAAGAAAGGAGATAGATCACTTGCGTCTAACTATCGACCAATTAGCCTAACGTCTATTGTGGGAAAGTTACTCGAATCTATAATAGCAAATAAAATTCGTCTTCATCTTGAAAAACATAAATTAATAATTGAGTCGCAACATGGTTTTATAAATGGCCGTTCATGTTTAACAAATTTGTTATCTTTTTATTCTAGCATTGTTGAGGCAGTTGATAGTGGTAAGGATTGCGATGTTGTATACCTTGACTTTAGCAAAGCTTTTGATACAGTGCCACATGAAAGACTGATTAAAAAGATAGAGTCTCATGGTATTGGGGGTGCTATATTAAGCTGGATTAGGGCATGGCTATACCAAAGGAAACAGAGAGTTAGTATAAATGGAATCAAGTCAGAGTGGGAAAATGTTGTAAGTGGAGTGCCTCAAGGCTCTGTCCTGGGACCTCTGTTGTTTATAATATATATAAATGATTTAGATTCAGGTTTGAGTAGCAACATTTGCAAATTTGCCGATGATACGAAAATCGGTAGGGAAATTAATTCGGAGGAGGACTCACTATCACTTCAAGTTGATCTAGATAGGGTTTTGAAATGGTCAAAGGATTGGCAGATGCAGTTTAATGCTGATAAATGTAAAGTTCTGAGGTTAGGTAATGATGATAGAGTTACAAGATACGAGCTAGATGGTGTTGTGATTGCGAAGTCGGATTGCGAAAGGGATCTGGGAGTTATGATTAGTAAGAATTTAAAACAAAAGGATCAATGCATAAATGTTCGTAATAAGGCAAATCGGACACTTGGATTTATTAATCGCAGCGTTAGTAACAAGACACCTGGTGTGGTTCTCAAGCTATATCTTGCTCTAGTTAGGCCCCATTTAGATTATGCAGTTCAGTTTTGGTCGCCATATTATAGAATGGATATAAATTCACTTGAACGTGTCCAGCGTAGGATGACTAAGTTAATTCCCCAAATTAGAAATCTTTCATATGAAGAAAGATTAACAAACCTTAAGTTGCATTCACTGGAAAGGCGAAGAGTTAGGGGTGACATGATAGAGGTTTACAAGTGGATGAATGGACATAACCGGGGGGATATTAATAGGGTATTAAAAGTATCAACACAGGACAGAACACGAAACAATGGGTATAAATTGGATAAGTTTAGATTTAGGAAAGACTTGGGTAAATACTGGTTCAGTAACAGGGTTGTTGATTTGTGGAACCAATTGCCGCGTAACATTGTGGAGGTGGGGTCCCTCGATTGTTTCAAGCACGGGTTGGACAAGTATATGAGTGGGATTGGGTGGTTATAGAATAGGAGCTGCCTCGTATGGGCCAATAGGCCTTCTGCAGTTACCTTTGTTCTTATGTTCTTATGTTCTTATAAGAACAAAGGTAACTGCAGAAGGCCTATTGGCCCATACGAGGCAGCTCCTATCCCACTCATATACTTGTCCAACCCATGCTTGAAACACTCGAGCGACCCCACCTCCACCACGTTAAGCGGTAATTGCTTCCACAAATCAACAACCCTGTTACCGAACCAGTATTTACCCAAGTCTTTCCTAAATCTAAACTTATCCAATTTATACCCATTGTTTTGTGTTCTGTCTTGTGTTGATACTTTTAATACCCTATTAATATCCCCTTTGTTATGTCCATTCATCCACTTGCAAACCTGTATCATGTCACCCCCATAACTCTTCGTCTTTTCATTGAATGCAATTTAAACTTTGTTAATCTTTCTTCATATGAAATTTTTCTGATTTGGGGAATTAACTTAATCAACCTACGCTGGATACGTTTAAGTGAATTTATATCCATTCTATAGTACAGCGACCAAAACTGAACTGCATAATCTAAATGGGGCCTAACCAGAGCAAGGTATAGCTGAAGAACAACACCAGGTGTCTTGTAACTAACGCTTCGATTAATAAATCCCAGTGTCCTATTTGCCTTATTACGAACATTCATACATTGATCCTTTGGTTTTAAATTCTTACTAATCATAACTCACAGATCCCTTTCGCAATCCGACTTCGCAATCTTAACACCATCTAGCTCGTATCTTGTAACTCTATCATAGTAAGTATCGTTTTCAGTAATTGGCATATTTTCAGTATAAAAAGTTATAATTTGAAACTGATAATACGTGCTGAGAAACGTATAAATTTCCGACATTTCAGATATTTTGAAAACTGCAGGGGGGTTTGGGCAAAATATGACCCATCGCCGTTTTCAGTAATTGCCATATTTTTGGTATAAAATGTCGTAATTTGAAACTGAAAAAAAGTGCAGAGTCAGAATTCGGCTCAAAAATCACGATCAGGAGTCAAATTTCCGACATTTCAGATATTTTGAAAACTGCAGGGGGGTTTGGGCAAAATATGACACTTCGGAGTTTTCAGTAATTGGCATATTTTCGGTGTAAAATTTGTAATTTGAAACTGAAAATAGGTGCAGTGAGTCAGAATTCGGCCCAAAATCACGCTCAGGAGTCAAATTTCCGACATTTCAGGTATTTTGAAAACTGCAGGGGGTTTGGGCAAAATATGACTCATCACTGTTTTCAGTAATTGGCATATTTTCGGTATAAAAAGTCGTAATTTGAAACTGAAAATAGGTGCAGAGAGTCAGAATTCGGCTCAAAAATCACGCACACGAGTCAAATTTCCGACATTTCAGATATTTTGAAAACTGTAGGAGGGTTTGAGCAAAATATGACCCATCGTCGTTTTCAGTAATTGGCAAATTTTCGGTATAAAAAGTCGTAAAAAAGTATGTCTGGAGAAGGTAGCGGAAGGGAAGGGAATTATCAGAAGGAAACTTATCTATTATCAGACTATATAGCACTTGGAAGGGGTCAGGATAAAGATTTGTGATGGGACGGGGGAAAGAAATGGTGCCCAACCACTTGGACGATCGGGGATTGAACGCCGACCTGCATGAAGCAAGACCGTCGCTCTACAGCCCAGCCCAAGTGTCTAGGAGAGAGAGAGAGAGAGAGAGAGAGAGAGAGAGAGAGAGAGAGAGAGAGAGAGAGAGAGAGAGAGAGAGAGAGAGAGAGAGAGAGAGAGAGAGAGACAGAGAGAGAGAGAGAGAGAGAGAGAGAGAGAGAGAGAGAGAGAGAGAGAGAGAGAGAGAGAGAGAGAGAGAGAGAGAGAGAGAGAGAGAGAGATAGAGAGAGAGAGAGAGAGAGAAGGGGCGGGGAGGAACACGAATAAAAAGCGAGCTAAAACATATAAGAAAAAGGAAAGTAGAAAACACCCTCAAGATCAGTGGAAGGCAGTAGAACAGTAATGAAGAAAGAAGAGAGACGAAGAGAATGATAAATGGAATGGGTGAAACAAGTCAGGAAAAGATAGTGTAGAGAGAGAGAGAGAGGAAGCTCCCCCCCCCCCCCCCCCCCCCACCACCCCCGGCAAGTGATCCTTCCAAACACTCGCGTCAATTACATAATGGACATATGAAAGCCATTCAGAGCTTGGAATCCAAGAATATATATATATTTTTTGTATTCTTTAATTTAGAAGTCGTGGGTGCCGAAGGGGTCGACGCAGAGAGGGAGTGTTGTATGCACCAGTTTGGCCAGGTCGCTCTGGCAGCGTGAAAAGGTGTTTCTTCAGATCCAAAAAACTTTCCTTATGAAGACTGCTCAATAGCGCGGTCGATAGAGCTTTGGCCTCACATGCGTAGAGTCCGCTGTTCGAGTCTCTTAGAACCCCTAGGTGAATGCAATGTTTCTACAGTTGCTGTAGAGTCCTTAAGGCTCGACTCAGAGTGAGGATTATCAGGTTCAGGTCACTTGAGGCTGACCTGGACCCCTCAAGGTCAACCTCAAGGGTCCTGACCTTGAGGGTCAGGTCAGGAGAGGCACCTTTGTTTCCTCAACAGATACACAGCGTTATTATTTTGGTAATTAATGTTTGTTATCAACGGAGAACATAGCTAAGTCTTGTGCTTTTCCTGAGGTATTCTCAATAATCAAATATAAAGGGGTGCTGGAGAGTGAACCATTACTACAGGGAAGTAAGGTTCCATTAGTTCCCTGTGGTAATGTTATTTACTGCCCAAATGACTCAATAAGTCTGAGGTTGGATGGCCACCATCATTATTACCAACTCATCAGCCTAAACTACCATACCACGTAAATCACCCCCCTACAACAATATTAACTAATACAACCTCCACCGATAATTCATCTATTTAACCGTTACACCACCACAATCCCAGCTA
>NC_091153.1:44157913-44195413 GCF_040958095.1 Procambarus clarkii | reverse complement strand
TGATTATTTGGCTATTGTTTATCGGGATATCTCTGGTGATGGTCAAGTTGCTTGTAGAAATTATGAGTTCTCTAATAGATCATTATTTTGTGTGAATTGTTCAGTGCCTTAAAGAGATGACATTGTCTTGCCTATATATTGAGATCGTTGTGTCTGATAGTCCCCAATTGGGCAAGTAAATGCATGAACGACATTCGTTTATTTCAAGGCGTTTCACTTGGAGTCGAGAAAGTTCTTCATGAGTAAGTTGTTGGTTTTGATTCTCCTTCGGTAAATTGGTAACTGTATTTTCTATAATTCGCAATCTCAGTATCTATAAGGAAGCTTTGTTTATCTTTCATCCATTAACACATCTGGATTCTCTATGTATTCATTACCTTCTCTGCTTCAACTTTCATGATGAAACTTTTCAAATCTTCTAGACATTTTCCATATCACCCCCCCCCCCTTTTTTTTTTTATTCTTACTGTATAATTTATTTGTCAATAAACCTGCAAGATGACTATGTAGCTGAATGAGCTGCTCCTTAGCGTTGTGGGCTATGTCGTACATTCACAAGTTTTTATTTTGATCTTCACATATTCATTTTTTATTTTGATCTTCACATATTCATTTTATCCTCAAGTATAGATTTTTTGGTTCTCTATCCACCTCTTTTATCTCTTCCATGTTTTCCTGCTTCTCTCAAATCACCATTAAACTGTGGGGGTTGGTGTTGGTCATTACTCTTTTGTTCGTGAGTGGTGAAGTGAATCTGAATCTGCCTTCAGCTTCAAAATGTTCCTGGACATTCCATCACGCCAATCTGGGAGACATGTTTATGTGAGTGGCGTTGTTCCATGAATCTTTGAGTCTGTATCTCTGACTTTGTGTACTGTGTTTGCTTGATACTTTGTGTCTGTGTTGAATGACGCTGTGCTTGTCAGGCTCGGCGCACTGTGTTTCCTGACACACTATGCCTGCCTGACACACACACACACTGTGCCTATCAGGCTCGGCGCACTGTGTTTCCTGACACACTATGCCTGCCTGACACACATACACTGTGCTTGTCAGGCTCGGCGCACTGTGTTTCCTGACACACTATGCCTGCCTGACACACACACACTGTGCCTATCAGGCTCGGCGCACTGTGTTTCCTGACACACTATGCCTGCCTGACACACACACACTGTGCTTGTCAGGCTCGGCGTACTGTGTTTCCTGACACACTATGCCTGCCTGACACACACACACTGTGCCTGTCAAGCTCGGCGCACTGTGTTTCCTGACACACTATGCCTGCCTGACACACACACACTGTGCCTGTCAAGCTCGGCGCACTGTGTTTCCTGACACACTATGCCTGCCTGACACACACACACTGTGCCTGTCAGGCTCGGCGCACTGTGTTTCCTGACACACTATGCCTGCCTGACACACACACACTGTGCCTATCAGGCTCGGCGCACTGTGTTTCCTGACACACTATGCCTGCCTGACACACACACACACTGTGCCTATCAGGCTCGGCGCACTGTGTTTCCTGACACACTATGCCTGCCTGACACACACACACACTGTGCCTATCAGGCTCGGCGCAATGTGTTTCCTGACACACTATGCCTGCCTGACACACACACACACTGTGCCTGTCAGACTCTGTGTAATGCAATGTTTGCCTCTCTGTGCCAGTTTGGATCTGTGTACTATGTTTTTTTCTGATACTCTATGCCTGTATAACTGTCTACTACATCTGTCTGTCACTATATTCCTGTTTGCCTATCACCATGTGCCTGTCTGCCCCATGTGTACTGTTCCTATCTGTCAATCAATGCTTCTCTGTCACTGTAATGCCTGTCTGTCACTATTCACCTATTTCAGCATTATTCTACCTATTTCAGCATTATTCTACCTATTTCAGTATTATTCTACCTATTTCAGCATTATTCTACCTATTTCAGCATTATTCTACCTATTTCAGCATTATTCTACCTATTTCAGCATTATTCTACTTTTGCATAACAACTCTAAAGCTGACGAAAATACTCTCCTCCTTAAACCAATATAATGAATAATATATATATATAAAGTTTTACACTAAAGGGACGCTGAAAATTTACACACTAGAAATATCTATCACTGACCACAACAAATCATTCATTTATACACGGTGAAGAATTTTCGCAGCCGACATGATAATATATACAAGTTAAATTCAGGCGGTGGATCACTCCTGACTTCAATGTATAATAATTTTCAAAAATAAGATCAAATTTAACAAATAAACACCAGAGGGAAATGTAATATGTATCTCGTTAGAATATGCAGATCTACGAACAGTGCAAATTCTAATTCAAAAGCTTGAACAGGGCTTGAACAGGGCGTTCAAGAGAGAACTGGATAAGCACCTCCAAAGGATACCTGATCAACCAGGCTGTGACTCATACGTCAGGCTGCGAGCAGCCGCGTCTAACAGCCTGGTTGATCAGTCCAGCAACCAGGAGGCCTGGTCGACGACCGGGCCGCGGGGACACTAAGCCCCGGAAGCACCTCAAGGTAGCCTCAAGGTAGGGTAACAGTGTATTGGTAGCGACTCCCGCCAAACACATACCAAAACTACGACGTTGGTACAACGTTCGAACAAGTTTTAACACCTCCTAACCAGTTATAACAACCAATATAGCAAGTTGTAACAACGTTCTAATACGTCATAAACACGTTATGCCAAGATGTGACAACTTTATTACAAGTTGTAACAAGCGGAAAATGGAGACAGTTTCGGTTTGTGTTTCCAGGGCTGTGATGGTGGTGGTGGTGGGGGGGGGGGGGGTTTTGGTGGGTAGTGGGAATAGTGAGGTGGTTGAAGGGGTTGGTGGTAGTAAGGGGGGGTAGTGGTGTGTGGCATGTGGTTAGTAGTTTATGTGGTTAGTGGTTCATGTGGTTAATGGCTCATGTGGTTAGTGGCCCATGTGGTTAGTGGTTCATGTGGTTAATGACTCATGTGGTTAGTGGTTCATGTGGTTAATGGCTCATGTGGTTAGTGGTTCATGTGGTTAATGGTTCATGTGGTTAGTGGTTCACGTGGTTAGTGGTTCATGTGGTTAATGGTTCATGTGGTTAGTGGTTCACGTGGTTAGTGGCTCATGTGGTTAATGGCTCATGTGGTTAATGGCTCATGTGGTTAGTGGCTCATGTGGTAAAATGACTCATGTGGTTAATGACTCATGTGGTTAATGGCTCATGTGGTTAATGGCTCATGTGGTTAATGGCTCATGTGGTTAATGGCTTATGTGGTTAGTAGTTCATGTGGTTAATGGCTCAAGTGGTTAATGACTCATGCAGTTAATGACTCATGTGGTTAATGGCTCATGTGGTTAATGGCTCATGTGGTTAGTGGCTCATGTGGTTAATGGCTCATGTGGTTAATGGCTCATGTGGTTAGTGGCTCATGTGGTTAATAGCTCATGTGGTTAATGGCTCATGTGGTTAGTGGCTCATGTGGTTAATGGCTCATGCGGTTAATGACTCATGTGGTTAATGGCTCATGCGGTTAATGACCCATGTGGTTAATGGCTCATGTGGTTAATGGCTCATGTGGTTAGTGGCTCATGTGGTTAATGGCTCATGTGGTTAATGGCTCATGTGGTTAATGGCTCATGCGGTTAATGACTCATGTGGTTAATGGCTCATGTGGTTAGTGGCTCATGTGGTTAATGGCTCATGTGGTTAATGACTCATGTGGTTAATGGCTCATGTGGTTAATGGCTCATGTGGTTAGTGGCTCATGTGGTTAATGGCTCATGTGGTTAATGGCTCATGTGGTTAGTGGCTCATGTGGTTAATGGCTCATGTGGTTAATGGCTCATGCGGTTAATGACTCATGTGGTTAATGGCTCATGTGGTTAATAGCTCATGTGGTTAGTGGCTCATGTGGTTAATGGCTCATGTGGTTAATGGCTCATGTGGTTAATGGCTCATGCGGTTAATGACTCATGTGGTTAATGGCTCATGTGGCTAGTGGCTCATGTGGTTAATGACTCATGTGGTTAATGGCTCGTGTGGTTAATGGCTCATGTGGTTAGTGGCCCATGTGGTTAATGGTTACTACTGTGGTGGTTGATGGATGTGGTAGGACTGGTTGAAGGGAAGGCTGGGTGACTGTGGCATCTCTTCCTCATGCAACATTCATGCACAGTAGGTTTACTGTGATGCAAAGTGGACGCTGGTTAATGTAATCAGTAGAGGCTGGTTATAACGCCCACTGAAATAAATTCAATAACGATATCAGATATAACGGAACGGAATATATCAGATATAATGGAATCAGGTCGTTTGACACATGGCGTTTTGGTAGTGAAGAACATGAAGCCTTATTTCATTCATTTGCATTAGTGGCGACTCGAACTCGTGGTTCAAATAACTTCATAACAGTCTTACTCATGCGGTTGTCTTGAGATGATTTCGGGGCTTAGCGTCCCCGCGGCCCGGTCCTCGACCAGGCCTCTTTTTTGTTACACACCCCCCAGGAAGCAGCCCATAGCAGCTGTCTAACTCCCAGGTACCTATTTACTGCTAGGTGAACAGGGGGAGAACAGGGTGAAAGAAACTCTGCCCATTTGTTTCCGCCTCCACCGGGAATAGAACCCGGAACCTCAAGGACTAGGAATCCAAGGCGCTGTCCACTCAGCTGTCAGGCCCCCTTAACACTGACTCTCATCAGACAAATCAGAGTGAAAGAAGATTTTACAGATGAAGTTTCTCGTGTAAAAATTCAATTATATAAAGTTCTAACAGCCAAAACATCATTTACAAATTAAAAATCAAATGTAAAGTAAATACTCATATTTCTCAAGCATATTTCGTTACCTGGTATACTAATGTTTAGCATATTTCTCCTTTAATATTTCTCCTTTAATATTTCTCCTTTAATATTTCTCCTTTACACTATAGTGTTCAGCATATTTCTCATATAATAATGTAACAATGAGTTTTAATGAAATCTGTACCATAAATGACAATATATGTGAATAAGGAATTGTATATTTGATACAATCAGATCACAAAGTATATCGTGATATATTACAATGATGTGATGCTGCACTTGTATGATGTATTATTACCATGATATAATGTCGCAATGGTGTAGTTTTGAGATCATTTCATATTGCAGTCGTGTGAGGCTGCAATTGCATAATGTCGTCATAGTGTAGTGTTTCTGTGATATACTATTGCAATGATGTGGCAACGGTGTAATAGTGTCATAGAATGATGTTGCAATCACCTTGTGTTGCGTTAATGTTGAGTTACAATGTTATAATGATGCTATGGTGTAATGTTTCAATACTGCAACAATGCTCGATGATCTCATCGTCGAGAGGGAGTTATCAGGGGAAAGTGCTGATTGACGAAGATTAAGCCACTCAAAAGGTGGCACGGGCATGAATAGCCCGTAAGTGGAGGCCTTTCTGAGCCAGTATCAATAGATGATACTGGAGATCTGTGGAGGTGCGACTGCACCCTGCGTGACGGGAGATGTCTCCCGTGGGGGAAAGTGCAAAGCCATTACGACTATATAACACTGGGAAGGGGTCAGGATAAGGATTTGGGATGGGACGGAGGGAAGGAATGGTGCCCAACCACTTGGGAACGGTCGGGGATTGAACGAGAGCATTTATCTCAGATGTAATCAATCACATCGAAAAACACATTAATTGGTTATATTTTGATTTGGGCATTTATTATGTACCCCATACCCATCCTGTGGGCGGCAGTGGGCCCCATACCCATCTTGTGGGCGGCAGTGGGCTCCATACCCATCCTGTGGGCGGCAGTGGACTCCATACCCATCCTGTGGGCGGCAGTGGACTCCATACCCATCCTGTGGGCGGCAGTGGACTCCATACCCATCCTGTGGGCGGCAGTGGACTCCATACCCATCCTGTGGGCGGCAGTGGACTCCATACCCATCCTGTGGGCGGCAGTGGACTCCATACCCATCCTGTGGGCGGCAGTGGACTCCATACCCATCCTGTGGGCGGCAGTGGACTCCATACCCATCCTGTGGGCGGCAGTGGACTCCATACCCATCCTGTGGGCGGCAGTGGGCTCCATACCCATTCCATGGGTGGCAGAGGACACTATATTGATACTGTGGGCAGTAGTGGAAAATAATTACAGAGGCACACAATGGGATTGGGAATTCAAGCACAAAATTCATTTAACTAAAGAAGTAACAATCTTGTTAATCTAGTTACAGAGTTTAATGTGTATATATCAATGTTGAGTGTATATATCAATGTATATATTAATGTGTATATATCAATGTTGAGTGTATGATTAGAAACTGTGTACCTGGCTCACCACAGATTAATATGTAATTGTAGTGTGGGAAGACTGTCTATAGTACGGAGAGAGAGACAGAGACAGACAGACGGATAAACAGAGACAGATAAAGAACCAGAAAATGTTTTTATTCCACACCATGACCTTCAGTCTTCCTGTCATGTATGATTTCACGGAACTGGAGAGAAATTCGATGCTGTTCCTAGAGCATATGGTCAGGCCGTCGGTTCGAATCCCCCTTCACCGAGACTATCGCAACAGGTATCAATGAGGATTAACAATGCCATTTGTGTTCAATAGCGGCAGACTGCTTTGTTGCCTCTCCTCCTTACAATGAACTGCTCGATCAACGGCCGCGAAACCAACAGATGTAGATGAATATATATATATATATATATATATATATATATATATATATATATATATATATATATATATATATATATATATATATATATATATATATATATATATATATATATATATATATGCGGAAAAACCACAAAGAAATGGGAAAGAGAGATGAACGTTTCGGCCTGTTAAAGCCGTTGTCAACACCAGTCTGGTGTTGACAACGGCTTTAACAGGTCGAAACGTTCATCTCTCTTCCCAATTTATTTGTGGTTTTTCCGCATACAAATGACCAGTGTTTAGTGATCGTCAATTGCATATATATATATATACACACACGTGTATGTATGTGTGTATATACGGAACTGGTTTTTACGTTGATTCAACGTAGAATCAAAGTTGGTTGTACCAATATGTGCCTAATATGTACCAGTCATACACATGTAACGAGAGCATTAAATAACACGAAGCAATGTACCAGAATTTAATTCGATATAATGAAACGTTTGACAGATGTTTTAAATTCTTGCAAAATAATTGTCTAATTAAAATACCGTGAGTTTGAAAATGCGCCATATGGCATCACAGGTGTTGCCAGTTGCCAGGTTGACAAAAATAAAGAGAAATTTGGCGCCTAAAACAGTGTTTTTTTTTTTTAATTATCAGCAAAGGTTTTAAATGTAATTACTGTATTCCCATAGATATGAACATATGGGGGGGGGGTAATTACAGGAATTTATGGGAAAACTCTGTATGGGTGAGAGCCAGTGGGTGTGTTTGTACTCACCTAATTGTGCATGCGGGGGTTGAGCTTTGGCTCTTTGGTCCCGCCTCTCAACTGTCAATCAACAGGTGTACAGGTTCCTGAGCCTATTGGGCTCTATCATATCTACACTTGAAACTGTGTATGGAGTCAGCCTCCACCACATCACTGCCTAATGCATTTCATCTGTTAACTACTCTGACACTGAAAAAGTTCTTTCTAACGTCCCTGTGGCTCATGTGGGTACTCAGTTTCCACCTGTGTCCCCTTGTTCGCGTACCACCAGTGTTGAATAGTTTATCCTTGTCTACCCGGTCGATTCCCCCTGAGGATTTTTTAGGTAGTGATCATGTCTCCCCTCACTCTTCTGTCTTCCAGTGTCGCGAGGTGCATTTAAGGTGCATTTTGTGTGCATTCATGTGCGAGTATTAGCCTCCCATTACCACTTAACCTTAAAGTCTATTCCATTCCTTCAAATTTATGGCACTCAATTCTTTTATTTACAACAACTCATCCACTGCAGTGCAGGTGGGACTTGCCTTCACATTTATAAACTCCCAGGCGACCTTCCTCCAACTCTCAGCTTATCATTTCTCCACTCAATTTCTTCTAAAGTTCGAGAACTAGCCAGGAATACTTAATGTCTCTCAAGAGTTTTCAGATCTGCAGAGGCAAGAAGGATCTTAAAAATCTTAAATCTTAAAAAAAAATATGATATTTATTAAACAGAAATACAATGATACCAAATGAGGATGATACCTCACTTACTATTCAATACTACACTTGAATTTTATCAGCAAAACAGGAATAAAAATCCTAATTCACATATAAACACCTTCTCTGCAATTAGGACTGGCTCTCAATACATTACATAAAGGTCTGCAATTGCAACTCTCACATGTGGCTTCCTGCTCCCAAGACACAATGATCATTAATTAATAAATCATTAAATGATTTAATTGTTAAATCAATATGTGTACTGCTATACTTTAAGAGGTTCTAGTTAGTAAATGTATAATAGTATATGTTTAACCTTCTCAGAGCCTTGGGCAAATGGTTATTAATAATGTGTTTCAATATGAGAGTTTACAAGGTCTTAATGGTGCCCCAAAATGCTTACTAGGATCTTAAGAACATACTAGAGGCCCTCTAGACCTCGCTCTAGTGCCCAGTACTCAACACCATAGCTAAGCAGTAAGCCATAATATTAAGCCACCTGCATCCACCCAAATACAACTATTGCATCCAAGTTCATACCAATCAACACTAACATACCCACCCACCCACAGAGTAGTATAGGTCCGAGTACAGAGCCCTGTGGAACTCCACTGGTGACTTCACGCCAAGATGAAAATTAGGCGAGTACAGACGATAGACATTAGCCCACCCTCTCCTTCAACAACCCACCCACCCACTCACGTCCACGTACCTAGCCAGCATCAGCCCACCCATCTATACCCACAGGGGCCCACTCTCCAAGCCACAGCCCTCGGTACTTCAATAGCAGCCGAGCAAGACCAAGCGATCCAAAGTCCAATATAACCATGTAACCCAATACCCAAGGTCCTTTCAACATTCTCCTCTCTCTCTCTCTCTCTCTCTCTCTCTCTCTCTCTCTCTCTCTTACACAGTTTATCCGCACCAAGAGCCATCTGGGCGGCAGGAAACAGGAACCCTCCCCACTATAGCGCTTATCGTAAAAATTGGCCATCAGATATGAGGATCACATAACGCTACAAGAAAGTGTCTAAAGGTTCAGTAGAGGGGGGCCAAGGATAGGCGGGGTGGCCAGGCGGTCGCTCCATTCCTGGCCGCCGCATGGATAGAAAGGCGCCATTGGCCGTGGAAGAGGAACACGTGATCAGATTCCCTGCTCACGTGTTTACGAAAATGGCTCAACTTCCACTACCCCTCCCCAACCCAGCTAGCCCTCTCTCTATCCCCCCTTCAACCCAGCCTACCCTCTCTCTATCCCCCTTCAACCCAGCCTACCCTCTCTCTATCCCCCTTCAACCCAGCCTACCCTCTCTCTATCCCCCTTCAACCCAGCCTACCCTCTCTCTATCCCCCCTTCAACCCAGCCTACCCTCTCTCTATCCCCCTTCAACCCAGCTAGCCCTCTCTCTATCCCCCTTCAACCCAGCCTACCCTCTCTATATCCCCCTTCAACCCAGCCTACCCTCTCTCTATCCCCCTTCAACCCAGCCTACCGTCTCTCTATCCCCCCTTCAACCCAGCCTACCCTCTCTCCATCCCATCCCATCCCTCCCCCTTCCTCACACAGTGTAAAAACACTGAGGATACATTAGGATTCTGTGTTCAGTAAACCCTTGAACATATTAAGGATAGATAACCCAAACTAATTCTTCATAAATGGGACACCAACATCAATTATGTATCAGATGTCACCCCTCAGCCCACTAGGCTGTGCAGTAACCATACATACTATGCCCAGGAGCTTAATTGCACCTTATGGGCTATTCATGCCCGTGCACTAAGCCCATGTTCTAGGATATGCAATATTCATTGTGAAGACTAATAATAACAAACGCAGCATTCCAATGGAACTGTAATATCTATATTTCCAGAGCTAAAACCATGATGTATATATATATATATATATATATATATATATATATATATATATATATATATATATATATATATATATATATATATATATATATATATATATATATATATCTATATATATATATATATAATGATTAACTGTAAATACATAGTTAATGAAGTGGAACAATCATCCTTACTTCTTCTTAAAGTTATCTTGAGATGATTTCGGGGCTTAGCGTCCCCGCGGCCCGGTCCTCGACCAGGCCTTTTTTTTGTTACACATAACCAGGAAGCAGCCCGTAGCAGCTGTCTAACTCCCAGGTACCTATTTACTGCTAGGTGAACAGACGCATCAGGGTGAAAGAAACTCTGTCCATTTAAGCCTCCACCGGGGATCTAACCCAGAATCTCAGGACTACGAATCCCGAGCGCTGTCCACTCAGCTGTCAGACCCCTTGCTGACAGTATAATTATATGGTGTGCAAAATAGATGTAATTCTTAATGTAATAATGTCCGTTGAGGTCTGATAAAGAACTGTTGTGCCCTTTGGCGTCCTTTTTGCGCTATCGTTCACATTATGAGTATGGGGTGCACAATAAACTAGCCGTCTCCGAGGCCAACAATAATAATACAAATTTGCTCAATAATAATACAAATTTGCTCAATAATAATACAAATTTGCTCAATAATAATACAAATAATACAAATTTGCTCAATAATAATACAAATTGAGAGACAGAGACAGACAGACGGATAAAGACGGACAAATTATGTTCAATAATAATACAAATTTGCTAAATAATAATACAAATTTGCTCAATAATAATACAAATTTGCTCAATAATAATACAAATTTGCTCAATAATAATACAAATTTGCTCAATAATAATACAAATTTGCTCAATAATAATACAAATAATACAAATTTGCTCAATAATAATACAAATTTGCTCAATAATAATACAAATTTGCTCAATAATAATACAAATAATACAAATTTGCTCAATAATAATACAAATTTGCTCAATAATAATACAAATTTGCTCAATAATAATACAAATTTGCTCAAAACCCCTAAAACATTATTTTGAGACAGAGGCTATAGATTCTGGAGTTATCCCCGACATACTTAAAATAGCAGTGATCACGTCATTACACAAAGGAGGTCATATAGCTTCCATGGAAGACAAGCAAAAAACTCTGGCGTAATATACACAGATTTCGTGAAAAACTTTCAACAAATGAGACTGTGGAACGTCAGGCTGTGAGCAGCCGCGTCCAACAGCCTGGTTGACCAGTCCAGCAACGAGGAGGCCTGGTCGACGACCGGGCCGCGGGGACGCTAAGCCCCGAAATCATCGCAAGGTAACCCCAAAGTAACCGCAAGGTAACCGTAAAGTAACCGCAAGGTAACCGTACAGTAACCGCAAAGTAACCTCAAGGTAACCGCAAAGTAATCGCAAGATAACCGCAAAGTAATCGCAAAGTAACCACAAGGTAATCGCAAAGTAACCGCAAAGTAACCGCAAGGTAACCGTAAAGTAACCGCTAGGTAACCGCAAAGTAACCTCAAGGTAACCGCAAAGTAATCGCAAGATAACCGCAAAGTAATCGCAAAGTAACCACAAGGTAATCGCAAAGTAACCGCAAAGTAACCGCAAGGTAACCGCAAAGTAACCGCAAAGTAACCGCAAAGTATGGTATAATTGCACTCAAAACGCTCACAGTACCTGACACAGTAGGAAGATGTTTCTTGAATTCCCTAAAGAATAGAACCATGAGTGTTGTATTCGACAAAGTCAAATACGGATCACTCGCTATGAAAAGCATATATCCTCCCACTATCCAATTGAGAGGATATTAAATCCTCCCAATATCCTCCCTATATTATCCTCCCAAACAAAGTTAAATACGGATCACTCGCTATGAAGAGCTTATATCCTCCCACTATCCAATTGAGAGGATATTAAATCCTCCCAATATCCTCCCTATATTATCCTCCCAAACATCCAATTGAGAGGATATTAAATCCTCCCAATATCCTCCCTATATTATCCTCCCAAACATCCAATTGAGAGGATATTAAATCCTCCCAATATCCTCCCTATATTATCCTCCCAAACATCCAATTGGGAGGATATTAAATCCTCCCAATATCCTCCCTAAATTATCCTCCCAAACATCCAATTGAGAGGATATTAAATCCTCCCAATATCCTCCCTATATTATCCTCCCAAACATCCAATTGAGAGGATATTAAATCCTCCCAATATCCTCCCTATATTATCCTCCCAAACATCCAATTGAGAGGATATTAAATCCTCCCAATATCCTCCCTATATTATCCTCCCAAACATCCAATTGGGAGGATATTAAAAAAAAGACACATCAATTATTTTTAATATTTTTTTTTACCTTTGTCTAATATGGGAAAAGTTATTTTATTTTATTTTCTGGTATATTTTTTCCTTTGAAGAAAATTTATTTATTTTTTTGTATTAATATAAAACTGCAGTTAAGCTGCTGCGAGAACTACATTTTTGTTGTCAGGCAAATACAGCTGTATTTGTTTAGTCGGTGGGACAACAGGAGCGGTGAACAACTAAATACAACAATGAACAAGTAAACAAAGAAACTGAACGATAACAAACATTCCGTGAACAGAATAGAAAGTGCGTTTTGTTCAGTGGATTGTGTTGAGTGTGTCATGTTCTGTGTTGAGTGCATCATGTTCTGTGTTGAGTGTATCATGTTCTGTGTTGAGTGTGTCATGTTCTGTGTTGAGTGTGTTATGTTCTGTGTTGAGTGTATCTTGTTCTGTGTTGAGTGTATCATGTTCTGTGTTGAGTGTACCATGTTCTGTGTTGAGTGTGTCATGTTCTGTGTTGAGTGTGTCATGTTCTGTTTTGAGTGTATCATGTTCTGTGTTGAGTGAATCTTTTTCTGTGTTGAGTGCATCATGTTCTGTGTTGAGTGTATCTTGTTCTGTGTTGAGTGTACCAAGTTCTGTGTTGAGTGTATTATGTTCTGAGTTGAGTGTATCATGTTCTGTGTTGAGTGCATCATGTTCTGTGTTGAGTGCATCATGTTCTGTGTTGAGTGTATCATGTTCTGTGTTGAGTGCATCATGTTCTGTGTTGAGTGCATCATGTTCTGTGTTGAGTGCATCATGTTCTGTGTTGAGTGCATCATGTTCTGTGTTGAGTGTATCATGTTCTGTGTTGAGTGTATCATGTTCTGTGTTGAGTGCATCATGTTCTGTGTTGAGTGCATCATGTTCTGTGTTGAGTGTATCATGTTCTGTGTTGAGTGTATCATGTTCTGTGCTCTGTAGTGAGTATACCGTGTTTTACATTGAGTATACCGTTTTCTGTGCAATCCCTCTATCTCCTCTTTCATCACAACGTCTCCTTCCACTCTTTATTCACTCTTCCACTGCCACATTCCCCACAGAGGAACTAGACAGAGAGACAGAAGCTAGCCAGAAGACGGATAAATCCAATTAATACAACATACAGTGACCTATTAACCTCTTCTTCATGGTGTGTTAATCAAGGCCATTAATGTCTCAAGAGGAACCACGAATGTGGCCCATTTGTCGACACGGAGTCGAGAGAAGGAGGCAGGAATGAAGCCTATCTGTCTACGGAGACCCACGTACAGGATACATGGACCAGGCCCATCTGTCTACGCGAAGATAACACCATCTGAACCTCAAACAGGAGGCACGAATGCGACTCATCTGTCTTTACGAAGCCACAAACAGGAACGAGACCCCCTGAAACTAGACAGCAAATGATCCCACTTGATGGCTTTCAAGGGGGTATGTACCCTTGGGTATAGGCCTATGAGAGGGGGGGGGAGGGACGGCCCTGGGGTGTATATAAACAACTCTGCGGGGGGGGTGTCTGTCTGTCTGTTGGTGCATGTCTGGGGTTGGCTGGTGTCTGTGGTGTGTCTGCTTATTGGAGTATTTTCCTTTGTGTCTATAGATCAATGTACAGCAAACGAATTTTATTTTCAAAGTTCTTTAGTTTTGTGTCAACATTTTCCTTGTCTTTTTCCTTCAATTCATTGGAATTAGTAAAGAGTTAAAGTGTCTCCAGGAAACATAGATTTGATTGCATGTGATAGCATTGTGTTTTGTAGGTGGTCTTATTAAGCAGGTGGTCTTATTAAGTAGGTGGTCTTATTAAGTAGGTGGTCTTATTAAGTAGGTGGTCTTATTAAGTAGGTGGTCTTATTAAGTAGGTGGTCTTATTAAGTAGGTGGTCTTATTAAGTAAGTGGTCTTATTAAGTAGGTGGTCTTATTTAGTAGGTGGTCTTATTAAGTAGGTGGTCTTATTAAGTAGGTGGTCTTATTAAGAAGGTGGTCTTATTAAGTAGGTGGTCTTATTAAGTAAGTGGTCTTATTTAGTAGGTGGTCTTATTAAGTAGGTGGTCTTATTAAGTAAGTGGTCTTATTTAGTAGGTGGTCTTATTAAGTAGGTGGTCTTATTAAGAAGGTGGTCTTATTAAGTAGGTGGTCTTATTTAGTAGGTGGTCTTATTAAGTAGGTGGTCTTATTAAGTAGGTGGTCTTATTTAGTAGGTGGTCTTATTAAGTAGGTGGTCTTATTTAGTAGGTGGTCTTATTAAGTAGGTGGTCTTATTTAGTAGGTGGTCTTATTAAGTAGGGGGTCTTATTAAGTAGGTGGTCTTATTAAGTAGGTGGTCTTATTTAGTAGGTGGTCTTATTAAGTAGGGGGTCTTATTAAGTAGGTGGTCTTATTAAGTAGGTGGTCTTATTTAGTAGGTGGTCTTATTAAGTAGGTGGTCTTATTTAGTAGGTGGTCTTATTAAGTAGGGGGTCTTATTAAGTAGGTGGTCTCATTTTATAGGTGGTCTCATTATGCCAGTGGCACCCTAATGGGAGCACCTGGGACTCGGGGAGTGACCTCGGGACACTCAGGTCCTCATGCTCTTTGCTAAGGGGACCTGAGGGGTGGTGAGGGATGCTGGGGGCGTGCTGAGGGATGCTGGCCACCTGGAGATCTCATCTCTTAGTGGAGATGAGTGACGGGAGGAACCAATAGCGCACGAAGAGTTAGCAGGAAAAGGGTGTAATGACGCCTGAGGCAGGTGTGAACTCCTTTGTGATCGGCACTCTATAACATAAACTAACCCATCCTGACCTAACCTAACCTACTAACCTTTTCTATCCTAACTTAACCCAACCTAACGAAAATAAGAGATATTAAAACATATATGTTTTAGGTGCTACTGCACTATAGTGCATCAACGTCTACCTAAGAGGTGGGGAAGGTTGAGATGATGATGGATTATCTCCGTCAAGCAGATCGTTCCGGATGAGATGGACAAGGGATAAGGGTTGAAGGGTGCCTGATAGCGGCACCCCCTTTGTGGTGTGGAGTGCCGGGGGGTGGGGGGGACACACCTCTGACACCAGGGGCCACGTCGACGGACAACGTCTTAGATAATTACATGTAGTTAACAATGTGAATAGCTAATCAATGTGGTAATTTGCTTAGCTAAGCCAATTAGGGGGTTTACCTCCTGGGGCTGAACATTATGGGAACGTAACGTGAATGGTTATACACGTGCTATTGTAACGTTCTCCACTACCGTTCACAGGCTGAGTATCGAACGTGTAATGAACTAGACTCAGACTCCAAACAACCAACATAATCTAACCACTAAGACAATATCAGACCTTTGTTAGACAAAGCTAACCCCAGTCTTGCTGGGATAAAAGATCTTAAGAGAAACCTGATCACAGCTTCTCCTAGGACTCCTAGGTGAGAACAGAGTCCCCCTGAGCCGTGATCTTATTTAGACTGGCTTAAGTCTGGTAGAGTTTCCTTGTGATGTTTCTCATCTCCATCTGACGCCTCTCAAAGATGTTTATGTTAAGAACAGCGGATTTAATGAGTTCGTTATCGCTTCTCGTTAATACTTCCACCTGATCTTTGAACGTGCCAGTTATCTGATCTCATAGCTTGTCAACAGGTCACATATTGTCATTAATGTATGTTGCATTAAATATGCTATGTGGAGCATATGTTACATATGGAGCAGGGTATGTTGCATTACATAAGTATGTGGAGTACATACTGCAGTTACTGGTTGTTGTTAATATCTGCTGGAACATCATCCAGGTGGATGAAGGAAGACCATCCAGGTGGATGAGGGAAGACCATCCAGGTGGATGAAAGAACACCATCCAGGTGGAAGAAGGAAGATCATCCAGGTGGATGAAGGAAGACCTTCCAGGTGCATGAAGGAAGACCATCCAGGTGGATGAAGGAAGACCATCCAGGTGGATGAAGGAAGACCATCCAGGTGGATGAAGGAAGACCATCCAGGTGGATGAAGGAAGACCATCCAGGTGGATGAAGGAAGATCATCCAGGTGGATGAAGGAAGACCTTCCAGGTGCATGAAGGAACACCATCCAGGTGGATGAAGGAACACCATCCAGGTGGATGAAGGAACACCATCCAGGTGGATGAAGGAACACCATCCAGGTGGATGAAGGAAGACCATCCAGGTGGATGAAGGAAGACCATCCAGGTGGATGCAGGAAGACCATCCAGGTGGATGAAGGAAGACCATCCAGATGGATGAAAGAACACCATCCAGATGGATGCTGGAACACCATCCAATTCAATTCAATCCAATTACTAATATTATGTTAAGTATAATTTTTTACCACAAATAATTTCATGACATGTCATTTCTGGCTGTGGTATTAAAAGCATATTAGATCATAAATTACCATTAATAAACATCATGTCTGACTCGGATTGTGGTTTTGTAAGTATATGAAAGTGTTATTTAGAAATATGAAGAACCTGTTCTTCATCTTGTGCTTCTAATTCCTCCTTCATCTTTCACGTTAATGATCATCTTAATGACATATAATGATATACTGAGCCATTCACCGTCATCAATCACCTTCTGTGGTTGAGTGCTCTACGTTCAGTGCATTGTATAGTGTTGTAGATCTCCAGAAAGTGTTCATGTGTGTTAGTGTTTGGCCCACGTCTTCCTTATCTTGAGGTTATCTTGAGATGATTTCGGGGCTTTTTAGTGTCCCCGCGGCCCGGTCCTCGACCAGGCCTCCACCCCCAGGAAGCAGCCCGTGATAGCTGACTAGCACCCAGGTACCTATTTACTGCTAGGTAACAGGGGCATAGGGTGAAAGAAACTCTGCCCATTGTTTCTCGCCGGCGCCCGGGATCGAACCCGGGACCACAGGATCACAAGTCCAGCGTGCTGTCCGCTCGGCCGACCGGCTTCCACGTCTGTGGAAGAAAATAAACTAAATTACAAGAACAGTCATTATCACAACTTTCACTGCTGCCAGCTACAACTATTGCTACCAGCTACAACCCTTACTACCAGCTACAACCCTTGCTACCAGCCACAACTATTATTTCATGAAGAACTCCCCTATAACAATACGACTTGAAAGAGACGAATGTCATCAACCCCAACGCTCTCTATATAAAGGCAAGACCTCCTTTTAAAGACATCTAAAACTGCCGAAACAAGGCTCAATTAAGAATCACATCGTCTTTACTCTTAACCAGACCATCACTAGCGTTATCCTGACCAGAAACACTAAAAACATCGACAGAATCTACGACAAGAGTAACACACTCTACAACACACAAGACTGTCACTTGCTTAGCTAAACGAACTATTGGGTTCAGTTCATGAACCTATTATGTGCCTCTGAAACCCGTTTCACAACCGCCCACAGGATAGGTATGGGTTGCATAATAAAGAAATTGAATGGAATCTTACCTACTGCAACAGCCGAAATATGCTGGGTAATACCTATTATATATCTCACCTTACCTCATCCTACGTGGAATATATATATATATATATATATATATATATATATATATATATATATATATATATATATATATATATATATAAATATATATATATATATATATATATAATATTGCTAAATATGATCACAGAGAGGAAGGGGAGTGGAGCAGATCAGTGATTCTTGCACGAATCTTGTATATTTTTCTCATGTTTATCTAAACTGGGAGAGGAAGTTGCACAAAAATCTCTTCAAAATTTATTTGATAATTTAATTGAACGTGATGTGTATCATTAAATTATTCGTTTCGTTGAAACTCTTAACATCATAGAATGCAGATGGGTAAGAAAAGGGGATACAAATTAGCAGAAGCAATAGTGTAATATATATATTGTGACGATAATCTCCTTCAAGAGATTGAGCCTGCTCTTCCCTCCATAATTACGTCTTCACAATTATATAAAAAGACTATGGAAGAAATGTCCAACAACGACAACAACACCAGCAAGGCTTGCCAGGGTGAGCAAAACGTATGCAGCCAGCCACCTGTTCGAACTCCAACCACCAAACTACCCGTTGATCGCTACGGCTCCGCTGATTGGTCGCCGGTCTGGCTGCACCTGCACTCGCCCCCCATACTACCTGATGTCTGGGGTCGCCCCAACATCAGTCCTCAGAATGTTCAGTGCTTTCGTGGCCATCACACCTCCCAGCTAGACTCTAGCGTGTACTGAGAGAGGTGGTGGCTTTAAGCCAATATTCCAGCACCTCCCACTTAACTTTTGTATTGCACTTGTTATTTTGCCTTAACGTAACTTTTCATTTTGTCATCTAATTATTCTTATTATTTTGATTGATTTTATTATAAGAATTTGTTTGTGCATTATTTTCATGTTTTGATTTATTTAACGTAATTAAAATTTCATTGTTAAAGTTTACTTGTGTTTTGTGTGTCTTCTCCTTACCTTACCACAGACGAAGTTCCAGTTTTTCTATTTTTTTTTTTATAACTATGTGACGAGGCCATACCCCTAGCCTTAAACAGCCGAACACCAACGCGTTACCGTCACAAGTTATATGGGGGCCTGTCCGGGAGCTTCACTCAGGTACTGGTGCCAAGTGGTAATTTATGGTAAGCGTATTTAACTTTGTTAACGTAGCTTTACTATTTTTCATTCAATTTCATTTTTTATAAGGTGCGGTGTATTGTGCATTACGAGAGTAACATATAGTGAAGGTGAGACAACTTTGGATTACGTGGTGACTGTAGGCCGCAGTCATACTCTTAATTGGTCATCTCTCCCTCCTTGTTATTACTCGTATTTACCATCTATGTCCCTTGAATATTTCTCATTCTGACAGATCATCATATTGGTACCCTGGTACTGTGGTCTGCCCCGGGTCAAGAGTACCCAATCTTCTGCAATCTGACTGTAGGAGGATAAAGAGGGCCATAGTTCCTCTAGCTCGAACTTTAGTTGCTGAATTGGGACCTCAGCAGCAGTTCTCGTCACAAGTTGACACCTCGCACCCCTACACGTCAGTCAGAGATGATGATACATACAACGGTAGGGAATTAGCTTATTTTTTCAGAGCACAAAAGTTCGCTAATTCTGTAAGTATCATATTAAATTCAGTGGGAAAAACTTGCTTTATGTCCTATAGAGACTTGGCAAGGTATGCCTACATCCTTGGACTACCAATTTTACTTTTGAAGCATTTAACTGTTTCATTTGTTTTCGAAACTTTGTTTCATTTGTTAGTAGGATTTTCTTGCCCTTATTCTCTTACATGAGTACCGGGTACAAGATTTCCTGCGCCCTTGATTTAATTTAATCATTTAATATCTTTCACTTAACGTTAATTGTTAAAGATCACACAGGATAGGTACCAGTTGCCACGTTGTCCTGTTTCTGACATTTCATTATTGAACATTCGTGTACCTTTATTTGCTAATTTCACCATGTTTCGTCTCCAAGCTTTTCGTACAAATCCAGCAGGTGAAATAGGGACTTTAAGTCGTGCCAAGAGGACTGAATTACAAACTCTTGCACATGAGTATCAACTAGAAGTTCCCTACCAAGCCAACAAAAATGACCTACACAACCTGTTGCTGGATTACTATTTAGAGCAAGGTAAGATAGACTCTGAAACTCATGAAACTTACTATATTGCAGATAAACCTGACTTGGCAACGCTGAAACTCAAACTAGAGCTGGCCAAGATTGAACGTGAGCAGCAAAGGGAAGCCCTCGAACAACAAGAACGAGCAGCTGCCATACGGAGAGAAGAACAAGAACGTGAGATTGCCTTACTCCAGGAGCGGGAACGCGTACGGCTTGAAACCAAACAACGCGAGTTGGAGATGCAACGCGAACATGACAAGCAACAAGCGACTCTGGCTCTTGAGTGTCGTCAACGGGAATACACGTTGGAAACTTCACACCTCGCTCAACGCCAGCAAGCTACTGCCAATCTTCCCGTCAGTTTTAATATATCACATGCAAGTAAGTTAATGCCATCCTTTGTAGAAGCAGAAGTTGATGTGTTCTTTACCACCTTTGAAACCCTTGCTAATCAACTCAGTTGGCCTGTCGACCAATGGGCAACACTTCTCAGAGTCCATCTTACAGGTAGAGCTGCAGTCACACTCAGTACTTTGGCGTCTGAGAATGACTACTACACTCTGAAACAAGCAGTGTTGGACGCCTACCTCCTCTCTACTGAAAGTTATAGAAGGAAATTCCGTGACCACCTGAAGGCAAGTACCACTACCTTCCTCGAGTTTGCTAACACGAAACGGAGGTATTTCATGAAATGGCTGGAAGCAGCACATGTCTCTACTTTTACAGAACTCGTCAACCTGATGCTTGTTGAAGAATTCTTGAGACGTGTGCCGCCTCCTGTCCGCCTCTACTTAGCAGATAAAGAAGAAACCGACTACCTGAAGTGTGCTAAGTCGGCTGACACTTACAGCCTCATCCACCGGCTGACACCTGAACCATCCTCCAGTAAGAAGTCGTGGTACAGTTACGAGAAGGTGAGCCCCGATCAAGCTGGTTCACAACTGTACTGCAAGTATTGTAGACTCTATGGACATACCATAGACAAGTGTGGTAAGTCTCAATACAAGGGAACCACTGACCAACAACGACCCAAACCAACTCCTCCTAAGTCCGGTAAGCCTGTGATGAATGTTGGTGTTGATGTTAATGATCTTTCTCTTTTCAGTAACCACCTGTATACTGGAACTGTCTCTGCCAACGGTTCAAATCCGGAGGGACGTTTCAAATTGAAGATCTTGAGGGACACAGCGGCTCTACAATCGATCATCTTGAAGTCGGCTGTGCCCAACATAGTCTACACCGGGGAAACAGTCTTCATCACTGACCTCACTGCTACCACTCCATACCCTCTCGCCAGAGTCCACCTGAATTGTCCCTACGTGAACGGGGAAGTCCAAGTCGCCGTCAGGGAAAAGCCTTTTCCCATGCCTGGAGTGCAACTTCTCCTAGGCAACGACTTGGCAGAAGACCTGCAACCGACCAACCTGATCGTCATGGACAAACCCCAGGTGTGTAACTCTGTGCCAATAAATCCTATTCTCGAGTATGTTCCAGCAGAGGTTCAAGAGAGTGATGAAGTTTCTCCTCCGGTTCTCGTGACCACCCGTGCACAAGCCGCACGTCCACAGCCAGCTGACTCTACTGCTACCGCTGTCCCTCAAGACCCTCAGAAACTACCCCCGCATCTGACCAAGTTGGAGTTCCGTAAGTTGCAGAGGGAAGATCTTACTTTAACACCATTGTTTTTCCAGGCTGAGACTCAACCCGACAGTATTCCTGGGTTCTTCCTAGAGAACGACTTGCTCTACCGCAGATATAGACCCAGTAAACTGAAGGAGGAGGACGATTGGGCCAACATCGAACAACTTGTGATTCCCACCAGCCTGCGGCCCACTATTCTACACCTGGCCCACGGAGCATTCTCCCACTACGGCTTCAACAAGACTTACCATGGGATTCGTCAAGACTACTACTGGCCAGGTATGGTAAATAACGTCAAACAGTACGTAAAACAGTGTCATACATGTCAGATGGCAGGCAAACCGAACGTCTCCATTCCCAGAGCACCACTGATTCCCATACAGGTGCCTGCGGAACCTTTCCACAGACTCATAATAGACTGTGTTGGTCCTTTACCTCGGACCAGTTCAGGTAACGCCTACCTCCTAACCATCCTGTGTCCTACCACCAGATTTCCCATAGCAGTTCCAGTGAAGAACATCACGGCTGCTACGGTTATCAAACATCTATTGAAGATCTTCACTCAATACGGATTTCCCAGGGAGATTCAAAGTGACTGTGGCACCAACTTCACCAGTGATCTCTTCAAAAGGACACTGGAGGAGTTCAACATCAAACAGGTATTGTCCAGCCCCTATCATCCTGCTTCACAGGGTTCTCTTGAACGTAGTCATCAGACCATCAAAGCACTCTTGAAAAAGTTTTGTAGTGAAACCTCAAAGGATTGGGATAAGCAGATTGACCTAATAATGTGTATTTTCAGAAGTCTCCCCAATGAGTCCCTAGGAGTATCTCCTTATGAGATGCTCTACGGCCGTAAGTGCCGTACTCCCCTTAAGGCTTTCAAAGACTCTCTCAGAGATGCCTCCTTCAGTGAGCATCAGAATGTGCCCCAGTTTCTTCAAAACCTTCAACACATTCTAGAGAGAGTCCACCGCTTTGCCCATGATAATCTATTGAAAGCCCAGGTGAGAATGAAGACTCATTACGACCAGACCAGCAAAGTAAGAAAATTCAAGCCGGGAGACTTCGTCCTTGCCTATTTTCCTATCCCAGGTTCACCTTTACAAAACAAATTTTCAGGACCCTACTGCGTCAAAGAGTGCAGAAGCAACAACACATACGTCATAGAGACTCCAGATAGGCGGCGGAAGACCCAGCTGTGCCACGTCAACCTCTTGAAGCAATATAATGGTACTCCTCCCACTGTCTTGACTAACTATTCCACATTCACAGAACCCTACATCCACAGTGAGACCTTCCCAGCTTCTCCTCCCGAAAGCACTGACAAGGAGTCAGCGCTTTCTAATTCCGAAATCCTTAATGATCTTCCCAAATGCTTTCAGGATAATACTCGTGCTCCTATGCCCTCTTCTAATTCCACTCTCACCTCGTCAGATAAGCCCTACATCCTCCATGTCGACGCCAATGGTACCGACGTTGGTGGTGTCGTGATGCAGCAACGAGGCGAGAAGAATTCACCTGTCAGCGACTACTGCTACAAGGAACGACGGAACAATTGGCAAGGAGCTACTCTTCCTCATCCTGAAGCTTCAGCACTTCACTCCACACCTGAAAAGTGCTCGGTCCACCATCAATACGGACCACACCACCCTACACCTCCTGCAGCACGCCCACTTCTCATCTCAACGTCTTCTACTATGGGCTTGCTAACTGCAGAAATTCAACCTGGAGACACGCTATACCAAGAGTCTGACAACATCTTAGCCCATGATCTCTCCAGAGTTTATGAAGTAGAAGCAACTCCATCTAATACTCCACCACATAACGACGTACTTCTTCCAGAACCGCAGGCTTCGGGGGAGAGTTGTGACGATAATCTCCTTCAAGAGATTGAGCCTGCTCTTCCCTCCATAATTACGTCTTCACAATTATATAAAAAGACTATGGAAGAAATGTCCAACAACGACAACAACACCAGCAAGGCTTGCCATGGTGAGCAAAACGTATGCAGCCAGCCACCTGTTCGAACTCCAACCACCAAACTACCCGTTGATCGCTACGGCTCCGCTGATTGGTCGCCGGTCTGGCTGCACCTGCACTCGCCCCCCCATACTACCTGATGTCTGGGGTCGCCCCAACATCAGTCCTCAGAATGTTCAGTGCTTTCGTGGCCATCACACCTCCCAGCTAGACTCTAGCGTGTACTGAGAGAGGTGGTGGCTTTAAGCCAATATTCCAGCACCTCCCACTTAACTTTTGTATTGCACTTGTTATTTTGCCTTAACGTAACTTTTCATTTTGTCATCTAATTATTCTTATTATTTTGATTGATTTTATTATAAGAATTTGTTTGTGCATTATTTTCATGTTTTGATTTATTTAACGTAATTAAAATTTCATTGTTAAAGTTTACTTGTGTTTTGTGTGTCTTCTCCTTACCTTACCACAGACGAAGTTCCAGTTTTTCTATTTTTTTTTTTATAACTATGTGACGAGGCCATACCCCTAGCCTTAAACAGCCGAACACCAACGCGTTACCGTCACAATATATATATATATATATATATATATATATATATATATATATATATATATATATTGTGACGGTAACGCGTTGGTGTTCGGCTGTTTAAGGCTAGGGGTATGGCCTCGTCACATAGTTATAAAAAAAAAATAGAAAAAACTGGAACTTCGTCTGTGGTAAGGTAAGGAGAAGACACACAAAACACAAGTAAACTTTAACAATGAAATTTTAATTACGTTAAATAAATCAAAACATGAAAATAATGCACAAACAAATTCTTATAATAAAATCAATGAATCAAAATAATAAGAATACTTAAATGACACAATGAAAAGTTACGTTAAGGCAAAATAACAAGAAGTGCAACAAAAGTTAAGTGGGAGGTGCTGGAATATTGGCTTAAAGCCACCACCTCTCTCAGTACACGCTAACGTCTAGCTGGGAGGTGTGATGGCCACGAAAGCACTGAACATTCTGAGGACTGATGTTGGGGCGACCCCAGACATCAGGTAGTATTGGGGGGGGCGAGGCAGGTGCAGCCAGACCGGCGACCAATCAGCGGAGCCGTAGCGATCAACGGGTAGTTTGGTGGTTGGAGTTCGAACAGGTGGCTGGCTGCATACGTTTTTGCTCACCCTGGCAAGCCTTGCTGGTGTTGTTGTCGTTGGACATTTCTTCCATAGTCTTTTTATATAATTGTGAAGACGTAATTATGGAGGGAAGAGCAGGCTCAATCTCTTGAAGGAGATTATTGTCACAACTCTCCCCCGAAGCCTGCGGTTCTGGAAGAAGTACGTCGTTATGTGGTGGAGTATTAGATGGAGTTGCTTCTACTTCATAAACTCTGGAGAGATCATGGGCTAAGATGTTGTCAGACTCTTGGTATAGCGTGTCTCCAGGTTGAATTTCTGCAGTTAGCAAGCCCATAGTAGAAGACGTTGAGATGAGAAGTGGGCGTGCTGCAGGAGGTGTAGGGTGGTGTGGTCCGTATTGATGGTGGACCGAGCACTTTTCAGGTGTGGAGTGAAGTGCTGAAGCTTCAGGATGAGGAAGAGTAGCTCCTTGCCAATTGTTCCGTCGTTCCTTGTAGCAGTAGTCGCTGACAGGTGTATTCTTCTTGCCTCGTTGCTGCATCACGACACCACCATCGTCGGTACCATTGGCGTCGACATGGAGGATGTAGGGCTTATCTGACGAGGTGAGAGTGGAATTAGAAGAGGGCATAGGAGCACGAGTATTATCCTGAAAGCATTTGGGAAGATCATTAAGGATTTTGGAATTAGAAAGCGCCGACTCCTTGTCAGTGCTTTCGGGAGAAGAAGCCGGGATGGTCTCACTGTGGATGTAGGGTTCTGTGAAGGTAGAACAATTAATCAAGACAGTGGGAGGAGTACCATTATATTGCTTCAGGAGGTTGACGTGGCACAGCTGGGTCTTCCGCCGCCTATCTGGAGTCTCTATGACGTATGTGTTGTTGCTTCTGCACTCTTTGACGCAGTAGGGTCCTGAAAATCTGTTTTGTAAAGGTGAACCTGGGATAGGGAAATAGGCAAGGACGAAGTCTCCCGGCTTGAATTTTCTTACTTTGCTGGTCTGGTCGTAATGAGTCTTCATTCTCACCTGGGCTTTCAATAGATTATCATGGGCAAAGCGGTGGACTCTCTCTAGAATGTGTTGAAGGTTTTGAAGAAACTGGGGCACATTCTGATGCTCACTGAAGGTGGCATCTCTGAGAGAGTCTTTGAAAGCCTTAAGGGGAGTACGGCACTTACGGCCGTAGAGCATCTCATAAGGAGATACTCCTAGGGACTCATTGGGGAGACTTCTGAAAATACACATTATTAGGTCAATCTGCTTATCCCAATCCTTTGAGGTTTCACTACAAAACTTTTTCAAGAGTGCTTTGATGGTCTGATGACTACGTTCAAGAGAACCCTGTGAAGCAGGATGATAGGGGCTGGACAATACCTGTTTGATGTTGAACTCCTCCAGTGTCCTTTTGAAGAGATCACTGGTGAAGTTGGTGCCACAGTCACTTTGAATCTCCCTGGGAAATCCGTATTGAGTGAAGATCTTCAATAGATGTTTGATAACCGTAGCAGCCGTGATGTTCTTCACTGGAACTGCTATGGGAAATCTGGTGGTAGGACACAGGATGGTTAGGATGTAGGCGTTACCTGAACTGGTCCGAGGTAAAGGACCAACACAGTCTATTATGAGTCTGTGGAAAGGTTCCGCAGGCACCTGTATGGGAATCAGTGGTGCTCTGGGAATGGAGACGTTCGGTTTGCCTGCCATCTGACATGTATGACACTGTTTTACGTACTGTTTGACGTTATTTACCATACCTGGCCAGTAGTAGTCTTGGCGAATCCCATGGTAAGTCTTGTTGAAGCCGTAGTGGGAGAATGCTCCATGGGCCAGGTGTAGAATAGTGGGCCGCAGGCTGGTGGGAATCACAAGTTGTTCGGTGTTGGCCCAATCGTCCTCCTCCTTCAGTTTACTGGGTCTATATCTGCGGTAGAGCAAGTCGTTCTCTAGGAAGAACCCAGGAATACTGTCGGGTTGAGTCTCAGCCTGGAAAAACAAGGGTGTTAAAGTAAGATCTTCCCTCTGCAACTTACGGAACTCCAACTTGGTCAGATGCGGGGGTAGTTTCTGAGGGTCTTGAGGGACAGCGGTAGCAGTAGAGTCAGCTGGCTGTGGACGTGCGGCTTGTGCACGGGTGGTCACGAGAACCGGAGGAGAAACTTCATCACTCTCTTGAACCTCTGCTGGAACATACTCAAGAATAGGATTTATTGGCACAGAGTTACACACCTGGGGTTTGTCCATGACGATCAGGTTGGTCGGTTGCAGGTCTTCTGCCAAGTCGTTGCCTAGGAGAAGTTGCACTCCAGGCATGGGAAAAGGCTTTTCCCTGACGGCGACTTGGACTTCCCCGTTCACGTAGGGACAATCCAGGTGGACTCTGGCGAGAGGGTATGGAGTGGTAGCAGTGAGGTCAGTGATGAAGACTGTTTCCCCGGTGTAGACTATGTTGGGCACAGCCGACTTCAAGATGATCGATTGTAGAGCCGCTGTGTCCCTCAAGATCTTCAATTTGAAACGTCCCTCCGGATTTGAACCGTTGGCAGAGACAGTTCCAGTATACAGGTGGTTACTGAAAAGAGAAAGATCATTAACATCAACACCAACATTCATCACAGGCTTACCGGACTTAGGAGGAGTTGGTTTGGGTCGTTGTTGGTCAGTGGTTCCCTTGTATTGAGACTTACCACACTTGTCTATGGTATGTCCATAGAGTCTACAATACTTGCAGTACAGTTGTGAACCAGCTTGATCGGGGCTCACCTTCTCGTAACTGTACCACGACTTCTTACTGGAGGATGGTTCAGGTGTCAGCCGGTGGATGAGGCTGTAAGTGTCAGCCGACTTAGCACACTTCAGGTAGTCGGTTTCTTCTTTATCTGCTAAGTAGAGGCGGACAGGAGGCGGCACACGTCTCAAGAATTCTTCAACAAGCATCAGGTTGACGAGTTCTGTAAAAGTAGAGACATGTGCTGCTTCCAGCCATTTCATGAAATACCTCCGTTTCGTGTTAGCAAACTCGAGGAAGGTAGTGGTACTTGCCTTCAGGTGGTCACGGAATTTCCTTCTATAACTTTCAGTAGAGAGGAGGTAGGCGTCTAACACTGCTTGTTTCAGAGTGTAGTAGTCATTCTCAGACGCCAAAGTACTGAGTGTGACTGCAGCTCTACCTGTAAGATGGACTCTGAGAAGTGTGGCCCATTGGTCGACAGGCCAACTGAGTTGATTAGCAAGGGTTTCAAAGGTGGTGAAAAACACATCAACTTCTGCTTCTACAAAGGATGGCATTAACTTACTTGCATGTGATATATTAAAACTGACGGGAAGATTTGCAGTAGCTTGCTGGCGTTGAGTGAAGTGTGAAGTTTCCAAGGCGATTTCACGTTGACGACACTCTAGAGCCAGAGTTGCTTGTTGCTTGTCATGTTCGCGTTGCATCTCCAACTCGCGTCGTTTGGTTTCAAGCTGTACTCGTTCCCGCTCCTGGAGTAGTGCAACCTCACGTTCCTGGAGGGCGAGTCCACGTTCGTGTTCTTCTCTTCGTATGGCAGCTGCTTCTCTTTGCTGCTCACGTTCAATCTTGGCCAGCTCTAGTTTAAGTTTCAGCGTTGCCAAGTCAGGTTTATCTGCAATATAGTAAGTTTCATGAGTTTCAGAGTCTATCTTACCTTGCTCTAAATAGTAATCCAGCAACAGGTTGTGTAGGTCATTTTTGTTGGCTTGGTAGGGAACTTCTAGTTGATACTCATGTGCAAGAGTTTGTAGTTCAGTCCTCTTGGCACGACTTAAAGTCCCTATTTCACCTGCTGGATTTGCACGGAAAGTTTGGAGACGAAACATGGTGAAATTAGCAAATAAAGGTACACGAATGTTCAATAATGAAATGTCAGAAACAGGACAACGTGGCAACTGGTACCTATCCTGTGTGATCTTTAACAATTAACGTTAAGTGAAAGATATTAAATGATTAAATTAAATCAAGGGCGCAGGAAATCTTGTACCCGGTACTCATGTAAGAGAATAAGGGCAAGAAAATCCTACTAACAAATGAAACAGAGTTTCGAAAACAAATGAAACAGTTAAATGCTTCAAAAGTAAAATTGGTAGTCCAAGGATGTAGGCATACCTTGCCAAGTCTCTATAGGACATAAAGCAAGTTTTTCCTACTGAATTTAATATGATACTTACAGAATTAGCGAACTTTTGTGCTCTGAAAAAATAAGCTAATTCCCTACCGTTGTATGTATCATCATCTCTGACTGACGTGTAGGGGTGCGAGGTGTCAACTGGTGACGAGAACTGCTGCTGAGGTCCCAATTCAGCAACTAAAGTTCGAGCTAGAGGAACTATGGCCCTCTTTGTCCTCCTACAGTCAGATTGCAGAAGATTGGGTACTCTTGACCCGGGGCAGACCACAGTACCAGGGTACCAATATGATGATCTGTCAGAATGAGAAATATTCAAGGGACATAGATGGTAAATACGAGTAATAACAAGGAGGGAGAGATGACCAATTAAGAGTATGACTGAGGCCTACAGTCACCACGTAATCCAAAGTTGTCTCACCTTCACTATATGTTACTCTCGTAATGCACAATACACCGCACCTTATAAAAAATGAAATTGAATGAAAAATAGTAAAGCTACGTTAACAAAGTTAAATACGCTTACCATAAATTACCACTTGGCACCAGTACCTGAGTGAAGCTCCCGGACAGGCCCCCATATAACTTGTGACGGTAACGCGTTGGTGTTCGGCTGTTTAAGGCTAGGGGTATGGCCTCGTCACATAGTTATAAAAAAAAAATAGAAAAAACTGGAACTTCGTCTGTGGTAAGGTAAGGAGAAGACACACAAAACACAAGTAAACTTTAACAATGAAATTTTAATTACGTTAAATAAATCAAAACATGAAAATAATGCACAAACAAATTCTTATAATAAAATCAATGAATCAAAATAATAAGAATACTTAAATGACACAATGAAAAGTTACGTTAAGGCAAAATAACAAGAAGTGCAACAAAAGTTAAGTGGGAGGTGCTGGAATATTGGCTTAAAGCCACCACCTCTCTCAGTACACGCTAACGTCTAGCTGGGAGGTGTGATGGCCACGAAAGCACTGAACATTCTGAGGACTGATGTTGGGGCGACCCCAGACATCAGGTAGTATTGGGGGGGGCGAGGCAGGTGCAGCCAGACCGGCGACCAATCAGCGGAGCCGTAGCGATCAACGGGTAGTTTGGTGGTTGGAGTTCGAACAGGTGGCTGGCTGCATACGTTTTTGCTCACCCTGGCAAGCCTTGCTGGTGTTGTTGTCGTTGGACATTTCTTCCATAGTCTTTTTATATAATTGTGAAGACGTAATTATGGAGGGAAGAGCAGGCTCAATCTCTTGAAGGAGATTATTGTCACAATATATATATATGTCGTACCTAGTAGCCAGAACGCACTTCTCACCCTACTATGCAAGGCCCAATTTGCCTAACAAGCCGCAAATTCATGCAGCTTTCTCACATATATATATATATATATATATATATATATATATATATATATATAACTGAAAACTCACACCCCAGAAGTGACTCGAACCCATACTCCCACAACTGGTATGTACAGGGACGCCTTAATCCGCTTGACCATCACGACCGGACAAAAAGGAAGTGATAGCCGAGGCTATATGAACCACTTCCCCGCCGGCACTCGGATGGTAATCTTGGGCATAGCATTTTATCAAATCACCTCATTCTTTGGGGCACACGTGAGGAACACAAATGCAAACAAGCCTGAATGGTCCCCAGGACTATATACAACTGAAAACTCACACCCCAGAAGTGACTCGAACCCATACATAGGGAACTTCTATGAGTGAGTTTTCAGTTGTATATAGTCCTGGTGACCATTCAGGCTTGTTTGCATTTGTGTTCCTCACGTGTGCCCCAAAGAATGAGGTGATTTGATAAAATGCTATGCCCAAGATTACCATCCGAGTGCCGGCGGGGAAGTGGTTCATATAGCCTCGGCTATCACTTCCTTTTTGTCCGGTCGTGATGGTCAAGCGGATTAAGGCGTCCCTGTACATTATATAAAGAAAGTATGGGTTCGAGTCACTTCTGGGGTGTGAGTTTTCAGTTGTATATAGTCCTGGGGACCATTCAGGCTTGTTTGCATTTGTGTTCCTCACGTGTGCCCCAAAGAATGAGGTGATTTGATAAAATGCTATGCCCAAGATTACCATCCGAGTGCCGGCGGGGAAGTGGTTCATATAGCCTCGGCTATCACTTCCTTTTTGTCCGGTCGTGATGGTCAAGCGGATTAAGGCGTCCCTGTACATGTATGGGTTCGAGTCACTTCTGGGGTGTGAGTTTTCAGTTGTATATAGTCCTGGGGACCATTCAGGCTTGTTTGCATATATATATATATATATATATATATATATGTATATATATATATATATATTGAGAAAACCTGGCGTGGAGTTTCACTCGCTGGGTTCAACTTTCGACTCTTTCTAAACTTGCAACACCATTCACGACCCAAAATCAAAAACTTATCCATTAATGGAATTAGACAGGGGGAGGTGTGAGCCACGAGCTGCCTTGTGATTGGTAGCCTCTTGTAGCCGCCTGGGGAACACGTCTCACACTATCAACTAATTTTATTTTTCTATCTTTCTCTCCTTTCCCCTTTGGTATTAGTGGTTTGTCTACATTTGTTTTCTGTACTGTGGTGGTAAGTGCTGGGACTTGATGGTGTTGAATCATACAAAGGAAGAGGGAGGTAAACAGCATAATAGTTAAGGAAAATGCCACAGGCCTATTTGCCCATTGCCAACCAAACTCGACCATGTTGGGTACCTACCCCACAGGAATCAGAGTACAAAGCTGGATGGGTATATATATATATATATATATATATATATATATATATATATATATATATATATATATATATATATATATATATATGTATATATATATATATATATATATATATATATATATATATATATATATATATATATATATATATATATATATATATATATTATTAAATATGACCGAAAAAGTAAGATTAATAATTCTAACACGAATTTTCTCAATCTTTCGTACATTACGCTTCACTGTTGGAGGTAAATCAAAAATCACTTCTCCAAAATTCATTTTTATTTCTAGTCTGACGCGACACGGGCGCGTTTCGTAAAACTTATTACATTTTCAAAGACTTCACAAATACACAACTGATTAGAACTTACGTCTCTCTCATATTATATCTACATTTGAGTGAGGTGGGAAGGGTGATGTGGCATTAACACAAGACAGAACAGGAGGGGATATTAATAGGGTATTAAAAGTATCAACACAAGACAGAACAGAAACAATGGGTATTGAATAGAAGTGTTTGTAGAAAGCCTATTGGTCCATATTTCTTGATGCTTCTATATTGGAGCGGAGTCTTGAGGTGGGTAGAATATAGTTGTGCAATAATTGGCTGTTGATTGCTGGTGTTGACTTCTTGATGTGTAGTGCCTCGCAAACGTCAAGCCGCCTGCTATCGCTGTATCTATCGATGATTTCTGTGTTGTTTACTAGGATTTCTCTGGCGATGGTTTGGTTATGGGAAGAGATTATATGTTCCTTAATGGAGCCCTGTTGCTTATGCATCGTTAAACGCCTAGAAAGAGATGTTGTTGTCTTGCCTATATACTGGGTTTTTTGGAGCTTACAGTCCCCAAGTGGGCATTTGAAGGCATAGACGACGTTAGTCTCTTTTAAAGCGTTCTGTTTTGTGTCTGGAGAGTTTCTCATGAGTAGGCTGGCCGTTTTTCTGGTTTTATAGTTAATCGTCAGTTGTATCCTCTGATTTTTGTCTGTAGGGATAACGTTTCTATTAACAATATCTTTCAGGACCCTTTCCTCCGTTTTATGAGCTGTGGAAAAGAAGTTCCTGTAAAATAGTCTAATAGGGGGTATAGGTGTTGTGTTAGTTGTCTCTTCAGAAGTTGCATGGCTTTTCACTTTCCTTCTTATGATGTCTTCGATGAAACCATTGGAGAAGCCGTTATTGACTAGGACCTGCCTTACCCTACAGAGTTCTTCGTCGACTTGCTTCCATTCTGAGCTGTGGCTGAGAGCACGGTCGACGTATGCGTTAACAACACTCCTCTTGTACCTGTCGGGGCAGTCGCTGTTGGCATTTAGGCACATTCCTATGTTTGTTTCCTTAGTGTAGACTGCAGTGTGGAAACCTCCGCCCTTTTCCATGACTGTTACATCTAGAAAAGGCAGCTTCCCATCCTTTTCCGTCTCGTAAGTGAAACGCAGCACGGAACTCTGCTCAAATGCCTCCTTCAGCTCCTGCAGATGTCTGACATCAGGTACCTGTGTAAAAATGTCGTCAACATACCTGCAGTATATGGCCGGTTTCAAGTTCATGTCGACTAAGACTTTTTGCTCGATGGTACCCATGTAGAAGTTTGCAAACAGGACACCTAGGGGAGAACCCATGGCGACCCCATCTACTTGCTTATACATGTGCCCATCCGGGCTCAAGAAGGGTGCCTCTTTAGTACAAGCTTGGAGTAGTTTCCTCAGAATACTTTCTGGCATGTCAAGAGGAGTACAGGCTGGATCACGATACACTCTGTCGGCTATCATTCCGATTGTCTCGTCCACAGGTACGTTGGTAAACAGCGATTCTACGTCCAACGAGGCTCTTATCCCTGTGGCCCGTGTGCCCCGCAGTAAGTCCACAAATTCCTTTGGAGACTTCAGGCTGAAGGCGCAAGGAACATAAGGAGTCAGCATAGATACAGCGATAGCAGGCGGCTTGACGTTTGCGAGGCACTACACATCAAGAAGTCAACACCAGCAATCAACAGCCAATTATTGCACAACTATATTCTACCCACCTCAAGACTCCGCTCCAATATAGAAGCATCAAGAAATATGGACCAATAGGCTTTCTACAAACACTTCTATTCAATACCCATTGTTTCTGTTCTGTCTTGTGTTGATACTTTTAATACCCTATTAATATCCCCTCCTGTTCTGTCTTGTGTTAATGCCACATCACCCTTCCCACCTCACTCAAATGTAGATATAATATCAGAGAGACGTAAGTTCTAATCAGTTGTGTATTTGTGAAGTCTTTGAAAATGTAATAAGTTTTACGAAACGCGCCCGTGTCGCGTCAGACTAGAAATAAAAATGAATTTTGGAGAAGTGATTTTTTATTTACCTCCAACAGTGAAGCGTAATGTACGAAAGATTGAGAAAATTCGTGTTAGAATTATTAATCTTACTTTTTCGGTCATATTTAATAATATATGTCTACAGGAAAGACTGTTACCAAAATATACAAATATATATATATATATATATATATATATATATATATATATATATATATATATATATATATATATATATATATAATATATATATATATATATTATATATATAATATTATATATATATATTATATATATATATATATATATATATATATATATATATATATATATATATATATATATATATATATATATATATATATATATATATGTATATATTCAAATGAAGTAATTTCATAAATAAAATAATGTTATGATCACTATTGATCACGTTAGCTGTGATATTAATCTCTGTTAATGTAATTAAAATGTTCACAGGCCGTTGTTATTAATGAGGGTAGTTAGCGATGTATAGATACTATTAGCACCTTAATAATGGATACAAATATTTTATTTTTATTGTATTTACATTTTAGGGATCCCTGTCAGGGGGATATACGAGGCTGTTATCGCTTTTTTCTCTCTCTTTTAAGTTATAAGCTGTTTTAAGTTATTTTTAAGTTGGGATTCTACTGAATCCACGAGGGTTTCTGAGGCTTCCATTTTTTCAACAGCATTTGAAGTGCTTTTGTCTAACGAGGAGCTTTTGAAACTCAAATAGCTCACCTAACCTACAGAGGCCGTTGGTCTTTTGTTTAGAGAGAGCGTTCATTATAGGTGTTCATCAGGGAGCCGGTCGGCCGAGCGGACAGCACGCTGGACTTGTGATCCTGTGGTCCTGGGTTCGATCCCAGGCGCCGGCGAGAAACAATGGGCAGAGTTTCTTTCACCCTTTCGCCCCTGTTACCTAGCAGTAAAATAGGTACCTGGGTGTTAGTCAGCTGTCACGGGCTGCTTCCTGGGGGTGGAGGCCTGGTCGAGGACCGGGCCGCGGGGACACTAAAGCCCCGAAATCACCTCAAGATAACCTCAAGATAGGGCTTTTAATTTACAAACAACACCGAAATTCGTTGACATTGCGGTCGATAGTTTAAAAAAATATATTGTGAATTACGTGTGAGGACAGTTTGGCTGTTAAGACCTAGTTATAGATTTGGAGAGGTGAGTCAACGCCATGTTTCCCCAGAACGCGATCCGCCTGTTGATTTACATCCAAGTGCCCAATTACTACTGGGAACTGCATTTGGGTAGCATAGCTTGGGTGTTTGGGTCCTTGTATGGACCCAAACACCCTGTGTGTGTGTGTGTGTGTGTGTGTGTACTCACCTATATGTACTCACCTATATGTGCTTGCAGGATCGAGCATTGACTCTTGGATCCCGCCTTTCGAGCATCGGTTGTTTACAGCAATGACTCCTGTCCCATTTCCCTATCATACCTGGTTTTAAAATTATGAATAGTATTTGCTTCCACAACCTGTTCCTGAAGTGCATTCCATTTCCCCACTACTCTCACGCTAAAAGAAAACTTCCTTACATCTCTGTGACTCATCTGAGTTTCAAGCTTCCATCCATGTCCTCTCGTTCTGTTACTATTCCGTGTGAACATTTCGTCTATGTCCACTCTGTCAATTCCTCTGAGTATCTTATACGTTCCTATCATGTCCCCCCTCTCCCTTCTTCTTTCTAGTGTCGTAAGGCACAGTTCCCTCAGGCGCTCTTCATACCCCATCCCTCGTAGCTCTGGGACGAGTCTCGTTGCAAACCTCTGAACCTTTTCCAGTTTCATTATATGCTTCTTCAGATGGGGACTCCATGATGAGGCGGCATACTCTAAGACTGGCCTTACGTAGGCAGTGTAAAGCGCCCTAAATGCCTCCTTACTTAGGTTTCTGAATGATGTTCTAACTTTTGCCAGTGTAGAGTACGCTGCTGTCGTTATCCTATTAATATGTGCCTCAGGAGATAGATTAGGTGTTACGTCCACCCCCAGGTCTCTTTCACGCGTCGTTACAGGTAGGCTGTTCCCCTTCATTGTGTACTGTCCCTTTGGTCTCCTATCTCCTAGTCCCATTTCCATAACTTTACATTTGCTCGTGTTGAATTCTAGTAGCCATTTCTCTGACCATCTCTGCAATCTGTTCAGGTCCTCTTGGAGGATCCTGCAATCCTCATCTGTCACAACTCTTCTCATCAACTTTGCATCATCCGCAAACATCGACATGTAGGACTCTACGCCTGTAAACATGTCGTTAACATATACAAGAAATAGAATTGGTCCCAGCACCGATCCTTGTGGTACTCCACTTGTTACTGTTCGCCAGTCCGACTTCTCGCCCCTTACCGTAACTCTTTGGCTCCTTCCTGTTAGGTAGTTCCTTATCCATTCTAGGACCTTTCCCCCCACCCCCGCCTGCCTCTCGAGTTTGAACAGCAGTCTCATGTGCGGTACTGTATCAAAGGCTTTTTGGCAGTCCAGAAATATGCAGTCTGCCCAACCATCTCTGTCCTGTCTTATCCTCGTTATTTTATCATAGAATTCCAGAAGGTTTGTTAGGCACGATTTCCCTGTCCAGAACCCATGTTGATTTTTGTTCACAAACCTAATGTTCTCCAGGTGTGCAACCAGTCGTAGCCTAATTATTCTTTCCAGTATTTTACAGGGGATGCTTGTCAGTGATACAGGTCTGTAGTTAAGTGCCTCCTCCCTATCTCCTTTCTTGAAGATCGGCACGACATTTGCCTTCTTCCAGCAACTGGGCAATTCTCCTGACATAAGTGACTCATTAAAGATCATTGCCAGAGGCACGCTGAGGGCCTGTGCTGCTTCTTTTAGTATCCACGGTGATACTTTGTCTGGTCCAACTGCTTTAGTTGCATCTAGAGTTGTCAACTGTTTCATTACCTCCTCTGCTGTCACCTCTATATCTGATAGTCTTTCATCTAGGGTAACCCCTTCCAACAATGGGAGCTGCTCAGGCTCGGTAGTGAACACTCCATGGAAACTGGCATTCAGTGCCTCGCAGATTTCCTTGTCACTTTCAGTATATGCCCCCTCTGTCTTCCTTAGTCTTGTCACTTGGTCGTTCACCGACATTTTTCTTCTTATATGACTGTGTAGTAACTTAGGTTGTTTTTTCGCTTTGATTGCAATATCGTTCTCATAGTCCCTTTCCGATGTTCGTCTTATGTTAATGTAATCGTTCCTAGCTCTGTTGTATCTGCTTCTGTTGTCCTCTGTTCTTTGTCTTCTGTACTTCCTCCACTCCCGCCTGCTGGCCATTTTTGCTTCCTGACACTGTCTATTAAACCATGGGTTATTATATTCCTTCTTATTTTTTCCCTTTACCGTTGGTATAAATCTCTCTTCGGCCTCCTGGCATTTCTGTATGACTAGGTCCATCATATCTTGGACTGTTTTTCCTCTAATTTCTTCCTCCCACTGCACTTCACCCAGATAGTCCCTTATCCTCATATAGTCCCCTTTCCTGTAGTCAGCTCTCCTTTCCCAGATCTC
>NC_091153.1:44095413-44152913 GCF_040958095.1 Procambarus clarkii | reverse complement strand
TGATTTGATAAAATGCTATGCCCAAGATTACCATCCGAGTGCCGGCGGGGAAGTGGTTCATATAGCCTCGGCTATCACTTCCTTTTGTCCGGTCGTGATGGTCAAGATGATTAAGGCGTCCCTGTACATACCAGTTGTGGGAGTATGGGTTCGAGTCACTTCTGGGGTGTGAGTTTTCAGTTATATATATATATATATATATATATGTCGTACCTAGTAGCCAGAACGCACTTCTCTGCCTACTATGCAAGGCCCAATTTGCCTAATAAGCCAAGTTTTCATGAATTAATTGTTTTTCGACGACCTAACCTACCTAACCTAACCTAACCTAACTTTTTCGGCTACCTAACTTAACCTAACCAATAAAGATAGGTTAGGTTAGGTTAGGTAGGGTTGGTTAGGTTCGGTCATATATCTACGTTAATTTTAATTCCAATAAAAAAAATTGACCTCATACATAATGATATGGGTAGCTTTATCATTTCATAAGAAAAACATTAGAGAAAATATATTAATTCAAGAAAACTTGGCTTATTAGGGAAATCGGGCCTTGCATAGTAGGCCGAGTACGACGTTCTGGCTACTAGGTACAACATATTGACCAGACCACACACTAGAAGTTGAAGGGACGACGACGTTTCGGTCCGTCCTGGACCATTCTCAAGTCGATTGTCCATTCTCACAATCGACTTGAGAATGGTCCAGGACGGACCGAAACGTCGTCGTCCCTTCAACTTCTAGTGTGTGGTCTGGTCAACATACTTCAGCCACGTTATTGTGACTCATCGCCTGCACAGGTACAACATATATATATATATATATATATATATATATATATATATATATATATATATATATATATATATATATATATATATATATATATATATATATATATATGTCGTACCTAGTAGCCAGAACGCACTTCTCAGCCTACTATGCAAGGCCCGATTTGCCTAATAAGCCAAGTTTTCCTGAATTAATATATTTTCTCAATTTTTTTTCTTATGAAATGATAAAGCTACCCATTTCATTATGTATGAGGTCAATTTTTGTTTATTGGAGTTAAAATTAACGTAGATATATGACCGAACCTAACCAACCCTACCTAACCTAACCTAACCTATCTTTATAGGTTAGGTTAGGTTAGGTAGCCGAAAAAGTTAGGTTAGGTTAGGTAGGTTAGGTAGTCGAAAAAACATTAATTCATGAAAACTTGGCTTATTAGGCAAATCGGGCCTTGCATAGTAGGCTGAGAAGTGCGTTCTGGCTACTAGGTACGACTAGGTATATATATAATATATATATATATATATATATATATATATATATATATATATATATATATATATATATATATATATATATATATATATATATATATATATATATATATATATATTTTCTCCTTAACGTTAAAACACTTGTGTGTTTTTGGCCATATTTTAAACTGTATTTGGTTCTATGTATATATATACATCAAAACCATCTCGTATTTGGTATGCATTCTTCACACTGAAGTGGTTTCGAGGATCAATGTCCGGCGCGCTAGTTGACGAGTATTAAAAATTATCTAACCACCTTGTTAGCGGAATGATAATTTTTTGTCCACTCGGTTCATTAGCATAATGTATACATGGGTACCTGGAGATAACATATATGGTATAATCATGGGAGAACATATAGCATATACATATAGCAAGTAGCATATACATATCTGAGATCATGTGGAGAGGGGGAGGGGAACCTGCTGCATGGGTAGCAGCTTCTCCTCCATATCAACGTGTAGTCGGTATAATCATGGCCAGGTAGTATTGATATACCTGGTATGACAAAAACAATTAATAATTTGTTTGTTTGTTTAGTTGAGTGGCCGGCCCTGGTGTTTTATCTCCACCTCGCTGGGACCAGTTGTTTGTTTTTTGTGCTTTTTTGTTTGCTTTTGTCTTGCGGATTTGTTAATTAAGGTTAGTTTGTGTTTTTGTTAATTAAGGTTAGTTTGTGTTTTGGGTTTGAGCGTGTTTTTATGTGTTTAAGATGTTTGCTGTGTGTATGTGTGTTTTTATGTGTTTAAGATGTTTGCTGTGTGTATGTGTGTTTTTATGTGTTTAAGATGTTTGCTGTGTGTATGTGTGTTTTTATGTGTTTAAGATGTTTGCTGTGTGTATGTGTGTTTTTATGTGTTTAAGATGTTTGCTGTGTGTATGTGTATAGATAAAATAAACTCCCAGTGAAATCACACTAAAAAAAACCACACATGTATAAACACTCAGTGTTGTCGTGAAGATACGGGTGTGGAACAGGTGTGGTACTTGTCTCGAGAAAGTTGTAAATACAGCCCATTGTCTTCATTAGCCACAACGTACAAAATACAGAGTACTAACCTGACCAGAAACGTACAAACCCAAGCAACCCACCTAACCTAACCTAACCCAAACAACCTATTCATAGAAAATGTGGATCTTTGAGAGCCGCTACTTTCCTTAGCACACCGTATTTTGAACGCTGGGAATATATATATACCGTAGGAAAGGAGACGTAGTTGGGCGGGAAGAGAAGGGAACTATCAGGTTATCTTGAGGTTATCTTGAGATGATTTCGGGGCTTTAGTGTCCCCGCGGCCCGGTCCTCGACCAGGCCTCCACCCCCAGGAAGCAGCCCGTGACAGCTGACTAACTCCCAGGTACCTATTTACTGCTAGGTAACAGGGGCATTCAGAGTGAAAGAAACTTTGCCCATTTGTTTCTGCCTCGTGCGGGAATCGAACCCGCGCCACAGAATTACGAATCCTGCGCGCTATCCACCAGGCTACGAGGCCTCAAATGTGTTTGAGGGAGGAATCAGGGAGGAAAGCGCCAAACCATTACGACATATAGCTCTTGGAAGGGGTCAGGATAAGGATTTGGGATGGGACGGTGGGAAGGGAATGGTGCTCAACCACTTGGACGGTCGGGGATTGAACGCCAACCTGCATGAAGCGAGACCGTCGCTCTATCGTCCAGTCCAAGCAATGAGTGGGATTAATCTCATTCTCCAGAGTTCAAACCCCTTCCATTGCCGCAATATTTTCCAGATTTTTTGAGAGTTTTGAATTAGATTTTGAACCTCGAAGCGTCGGTTTTTTTTATTTCGATGCGAAAAGATGCCTTTTGACTATAATTAATTATTGATGGATATTGCTAATAATTAGATACTAATTAACTGCATATAATTTGGAAAAAAGATTTATGGATTATGACTACTAATCACGAAAGGTAAATGATTATAGTATTAGTAGTAGTAGTAGTAGTAGTAGTAGTAGTAGTAGTAGTAGTCGTAGTAGTAGTCGTAGTAGTAGTAGTAGGCATCCATCAGTCTCAGGAGACTATGGAGTTGCACTCTGATTATCTGTCTGGAGTGACCTCTCCAGGGTAGGTTGATACGGGGGAGAAGCTGTTACCCATGCAGCAGATCCCCCCTCTCCACATGATATATAGTAATATAGTAGGCATCCATCAGTCTCAGGAGACTATGTAATTCCGCTCCGGTTGTCGGTCTGGAGTGACCTCTCCAGGGCGCAAAGCCTGGGTGGGTTGATACTTATAAATTATTATAAGTAATCATTACATTTGTACCAATATGATCTAATTCGTGTGATTTAGGTTCGCCTTCATTAATGTTGAAAATATGTGTGAATTAACCAACCTATTCCCCAATTGGACCTTTTGCAATTATTAGGGGCAAGTTAACTATTTGAAATTGTTGCAAAAAAAAACTAAAGTTTTGTACTATTTGTACACAAAAGCATCATAACAAAAGCTACAACAGCCTAACCTTTAACCGACACCAAATCCTTAACCCTATAAAAAGCCAAACGTTAAAAAAGTGGATATTTTTCTAGTTTAACAGTTCATATGTTGAATATTTCGTCCATAATAGATAAAAGGTACTTTCCTTTTTTTATGAATCGATTGAAACAGATGCCTGTTACTTTTATAACTATAATGAATTTAGATAATAATTGAAAATATAGATAATAACTGAAAATTATAATTGGAGGCCGAATGGTAGTTACATAAGAGTTTGTTCCAGCTGCTAAACAACCTAAACTCTGTCAATAGAACAATTCACACTAATTGCGTCATGATGTGATTGAATGTGAAACAAAATAGTCAAGAATCTAAACGTTTTTTAACAAATACTCATTTCTTGAGTATTTGATGTACTGCCAGAAATCTCAGACAGGTATCACAAGTTTACTTACTTTAAGGTAAGTAAACTTATATGAACGCGAGTGTGAACATCTAGTCACATCTCACTGGATGGATGTGTAGTGAATATTAGGTAATTTTAAATTATATTTAAGTAGCTTACCATATATGTAAATTACTTAAGTTTGGTTAGACTTTGTTATGGGTGCAGTTATTGGACCTATCATGGTATTAAGAGACAATTATTCGTATATTAAATTATGTAACTGTAACTTGCTTAGCTAAACTAATTGTGGGGTTCAGTCCCTGAGCCCATTATGTGCCTCTGTAACCCTCTCCACTATTGCTCACGGGTTGATACGGGGGGTATGGGGTCATCTACCGCGCACAGGATGGGTATGGGGTCCACTACCACCCCACAGGATGGGTATGGGGTCCACTACCACCCCACAGGATGGGTATGGGTTCCACTACCGCCCACAGGATGGGTATGGGGTCCACTACCACCCACATGATGGGTATGGGGTCCACTACCACCCACAGGATGGGTATGGGGTCCACTACCACCCACAGGATGGGTATGGGGTCCACTACCGCCCACAGGATGGGTATGGGGTCCACTACCGCCCACAGGATGGGTATGGGGTCCACTACCACCCGCAGGATGGGTATGGGGTCCACTACCACCCACAGGATGGGTATGGGGTCCACTACCGCCCACAGGATGGGTATGGGGGTCCACTACCGCCCACAGGATGGGTATGGGGTCCACTACCGCCCACAGGATGGGTATGGGGTCCACTACCCCCCACAGGATGGGTATGGGGTCCACTACCGCCCACAGGATGGGTATGGGGTCCACTACCGCCCACAGGATGGGTATGGGGTCCACTACCGCCCACAGGATGGGTATGGGGTCCACTACCACCCACGGGATGGGTATGGGGTCCACTACCGCCCACAAGACGGGTATGGGGTCCACTACCGCCCACAAGATGGGTATGAGGTCCTCTACCACCCACAGGATGGGTATGGGGTCCACTACCGCCCACAGGATGGGTATGGGGTCCACTACCACCCACAAGATGGGTATGAGGTCCTCTACCACCCACAGGATGGGTATGGGGTCCACTACCGCCCACAGGATGGGTATGGGGTCCACTACCGCCCACAAGATGGATATGAGGTCCTCTACCACCCACAGGATGGGTATGGGGTCCACTACTACCCACGGGATGGGTATGGGTCCACTACCGCCCACAGGATGGGTATGGGGTCCACTACCACCCACAGGATGGGTATGGGGTCCACTACCACCCACAGGATGGGTATGGGTCCACTACCGCCCACAGGATGGGTATGGGGTCCACTACCACCCACAGGATGGGTATGGGGTCCACTACCACCCACAGGATGGGTATGGGGTCCACTACCACCCACAGGATGGATATGAGGTCCTCTACCACCCACAGGATGGGTATGGGGTCCACTACCACCCACGGGATGGGTATGGGTCCACTACCACCCACAGGATGGGTATGGGGTCCACTACCACCCACAGTATGGGTATGGGGTCCACTACCACCCACAGGATGGGTATGGGGTCCACTACCACACACAGGATGGGTATGGGGTCCACTACCGCCCACAGGATAGGTATGGGGTCCACTATAAATTAAATAACCGTTACGTGGCAGGTCTGTTGATGCCCACACAAAGGACTCAAGAAAAATTGCACAAATATTTCAATAGAGCCCCTCAATAGGTCTGCTATTAGTCACAATGGTAACCTGAAAGTATTTGGGAGAACTAATAATAGTTACATGGGAGTGGTTTTGGTACTCACATGGGAGGTATATTGGTATTCACGTGGGAGATCTGTTGCTATTAACATGTGAGATCAATTGGTATCACATGAGAGGTCTATTTATACTCACTATTTGTCTATTAGAATTAGCACCTGCATATTTTATGAGGTGAATGAGCTCCTATAATACCATCATGGGAGGTATATTTCACTCCCATGGGAGCCCTTATGGCAGCCAGATATGAGAACCCAACCATAATCATATTCTCAAACATTTACCACATAAATCCTGAAGGTTTCCATGTGGAAGCCCCATATATATAGCTACGAAGATATTCGCAAAGGTTCCGAAGCCTGGGCGTCCAGCATGGATAGAGCCGAAGCTGGACATGGAAGGGGTGGATAGGGGGGATGGGGTGGTGGGAGCGGAAGTACGATACCATCGGCTAAGCAAGCATCCCCTTGGCGAGCTATCAGCTTGCAGCACCCGGGGCCAGGCCGGACAGAAGCCCCCGACACAACACATCAAAGAGCCCCGCTATAATCTTGGTCTGCTGCGCCCCTCTTCACCCTTTGGCAGACTTATGGGGCTTCGTCTGCTGCTGCTGCTGCTGGTCTTCGTGGTCTTGTGCTCCTGCTGCTGTTCCTGTTGGCGGTGCTGTGCTCCAGGTGCTGTTACTCTTGATACTAATCGTGCTGAGCTAATTTCGTTTATGGTTCCTGGAATTTCTATTCACTGATGTCCTATTTCGTCTGCTGTCCATTGGTGTAATGGTCTCTACAAATGTCTTTATATGGTCCTAGCAACTCTCCTTTGTCCATCTAACCCTTTCCTTCTTTCCTATTCCTCTAACCAATTCCATTCCTTCTTATACCTTCCGTCTACTGCTGCGTCCATCCTTACAGCCCCTTCCTGTTATTTGCCTCCCTCCCAGACTACCATCCTCTTCCTCCCTCCCTCCCTTAACGTTACGTTCCTTCTACTATTCCATTTAGCTTCATCCATCCTTTTCTCTCTCTCTCTCCCATATATCCTATTCCGTCACTTACTCTCCTACTTCCTTAATATTCCTTTTCCCCCTCATTCGTAATTTGGAGTTTTAAATTGCGAATTTTTATTCCGAAAATATGCAAATTACTGAAAAATGCGATTGGTTAGATTTTTGCCCAAACTGACCTGCAGTTCTCAAAATACGATGCCACTCGGAAATATGACCCTTGAGCGTTATTTCTGAACGGAATTCAGGGGTGAGTGAGCATGGTACCAGGGCCTGTGGAAGACTTCAACTCCCAAGAGCGATACTTGAAAACATTCGACGGAAAAAAGATATATAATTCTTGTATTGTTTCTTCCAATTTTTCAAGCTTTTTCGTATTGATATCTTTTCCTCTTCTTCCCCATTTTTTCCTTATTTCTTATCTATTTTTTTTTACCTGATTCTCTTATTTTTACCCTTCTTGAATTGTATATAAAATAAATACAATTAAGACATCAATAAAAAAATGAGTCTTTGAAAGCTCTGAACTGATTTTCTAAACTGGTAAAAAATTTTCATTCAACAGATGTATAAGTTTGTTTGCTGTTTTCACTGTCTAAAGCTTCGAAGGATTTTTTGGTCACTGCATTTGCTAGAATCACTTGACAGTCCATCAATTTTGTCCTAGTTTTTACTTTTGTCTTAATACTGTCTCTTAATTGGCTTAATACTGTCACTAAATTATTTTAAGTGTTATTTTTGTCTTTGTAATAATAGTTTGTCTATACACACTTTTGTGTAGATATATACTTTTGCCTTAAGTATTTACTTTTTCAAAGTACTTACTTTTATGTAAATATTTGCTTTTGTCTAAGTTACAGAGCCTAAATATTTCATCCTTGATACATTTCATTCTTGAAATTTTATGTGCATTAATATCATCTAATTTAAAATCAGTCAATATTTTGTTTTTTTTTTATGAATTTTAAAACTATTTATGTCCTTGTTGAAGTGAGAAGTTGTAATTAAGTGAAGTAAGATGTTTTTTCGTCCTAAAACTGCATCTATAAATTTTATTTAAAAAAATGCCAACTACAAACTGCATTATACACATGCAGGCGATGAGTCACAATAACGTGGCTGAAGTATGTTGACCAGACCACACACTAGAAATTGAAGGGACGACGACGTTTCGGTCCGTCCTGGACCATTCTCAAGTTGATTCAAGTCTCAAGTCTGCATTATACACTCTTGGCAATGCACACTACACAATAGACAATGCACATTGCACACTGTACAATGCAAGTTATAATCTAAACTACGTGGCCTCCAGCCACACAGAAAAACAGAATATTGCTCAAAAGAAACATGTATTCCAATTCAGACGAGGAGTCACAATAACGTGGCTGAAATGTGTTGACCAGACCACACACTAGAAAGTGAAGGTACGACGACGTTTCTGTCCGTCCTGGACCATTCTCAAGTCGATTGAGAATAGTCCAGGACGGACCGAAACGTCGTCGTCCCTTCACTTTCTAGTGTGTGGTCTGGTCAACACGTATTCCAAACATTGCTACCAACACCATCAGCATAAATAGTAACAACGACATCAATAATATCAAGACTGGTGGAACATCAATGGCATCAATCAGGAAGTAACTGTTGACAACACGTAATTCTCTCATATTTGTCTCTGATTGGTAATTACGTTTGCATCACAAAACTTGTCCTCGGAAAATCTAATAACAGAAATGCATCGTAATGGAAATGCCGATGAAATGAAAATAATGAAAATGAGTCGTAAGAACTATGCCCAAAGTGGCAACTACGAAGGCCTAGCCAAAGTGGTAATCACAAAGACCCAGCCAAAGTGGCATAAGCCATTATGGCCCCATGCCCGGGATATCATTTCCCTCTCCCAGGTCAACCAATCCTCCAAATAGAACGTCGCATTTTGACGTATACTCTACATTGTCGACCAAAAATTGTCGTACCAAGAAAATGGTAGCGACTCGCGAAATTGACATTCTGTCCCGTTTTCTGTTTTGGGTCCTCTGGTAGGATAGGATGAGGGCACTTTAGTACGACAGTTTCATGACGTTGGGAAATCTTATGAGGACGGACTACACAGGTACAGAACTATGCAGTCGTGATGGTTGTTCACAACATTGGCTGAGTATTAACTCAGTATAGTTGTTGTCGTTGTTGTTTTAGATTTAGTTACTCAGAACGAAGTGTCCATGTAGCACGGGCTATGGTGAGCCCGTAACTCTGGGAAGCGAGCTGCATTTATCTCTTCGCGGAGTCGGTGGCGTAGTGGAAAGCTCGTCTGAATCCTGGTTCTAGGGCGGGGACTCGGTTCCCAGCAGACGGGAAGGAAACGATCAGAAGAAAGCTAAACCAATAGACTAGATAGCACTTGGGAGGGATTAGGATAAGGATTTGGAATGGGGCGGGGCAGGGAAGGAATGGTGCCCAACCACTTGGACGGTCAGGGATTTGAACGCCGACCTGTTGTGTTAGTTGATTCTTCAGAGGTTGTATGGCGTTTCACCTTTCGTCATTAAAAGAAAGGTGAGACGCCATGCAACCTGTGAAGAGTCAACTAACACAACACTTGTACCTCCTATTACACTGTTTTACAGGAACTTCTTTTCGACGGCTCATAAAACGGAGGAAAGTGTCCTGAAATTTATTATTAATAGGAACGTTATCCCCAAAGACACAAATCAGAAGATATAATTAACAATTTACTACAAAAACAAGATGACGGCCAACCTAATAATGAAGAAATCCCCAGACACAAAACAGAACGCCTTGAAAGAAACCAACGTCGTCTATTTCTTCACAGTGCCCACTTGGGAACTGTCAGCCCTAAAGATCTCAGTTTATAGGCAAAACAACAACGTCTCTAGGCGATTAACAATGCACAAACAACAGGGCTCCATCAAGGAGCATATAATCTCCTCACACAATAAGACCATCAACAAAGAAACCTTAACAAGTAGCACAGAAATTATCGACAGACACAACGACAACAGGAGACTCGACATCAGCGAGGGACTACACATCAAAAAGTCAAAACCAACAATCAACAGCCAATTAACACATAATTACATTCTACCCACTTCAAGACCCTGAACCAACACAGAAACAAGAAGATAAAACACACCATTGATTCACTTGCTCATCTCAATCATGTCCTTTATCACCTCACCCTAAGCAAATATAAACATTGACAGATTATGTAAAATTGTCTTTGAAAATTTAAGAAGTGTCTTGAGAAACGCTTCTAGGCGTCAGACGATAAATAAGGTAAGAAAAATAATTTTAGAGAGTTAATTTTTCAACTACCCTTGACAGTGAAGAAAAATATAAGAAATATTGAGAAGATTCGTGTTAGAATCATAAATCTTACCCTTTCGGTCATATTCAACAACACATGTTTACAAGAAAGAAGACAGTATATATATATATATATATATATATATATATATATATATATATATATATATATATATATATATATATATATATATATATATATATATATATATATATATATTTTAAAATATAAAATCTTCCCATATATGTGTAACTGTGGTTGAAAATATGATACTCAAACCCCACATCATAAATTGAAGAAACGACAACGTTTTGGTCTGTTCTGGACCATTGCCAAATCGTGAACGCAGATAGTCAGATAGATAGTAGACAGATAGATACCTTATCGTGATCTATCCAATAATGATATTGCTGTTAGCATAAACATTTATGAAATTACATTAAATATTTATATAAAAATATAATTTGCTAAAGGGAGTGACTGTTGAATGTAATTTCACAAAGTATTTCGTAATTTGATTTAAAATAATTACTTCTAATCTTAAAAATACCATTATTTTTTCTCTGCATTTATATTGCTGTTTGTTATATATGTTTATTTGGAAAATTATTTTACAGAAGGTTAAATGATTACGTGATATGCGACGAATATGTTTATATATATTCGTGTATATATAATGTATATATAATTATATATAAAATAATTATATATAATATATATACAAAAGAATGGGGGTGGTAGGAGAAGATAATATTAGTGTTCAGTGAGAAACCACAAGGTCTCCTCTGAATACTTTTTATTTTCTTCTCCGAGGCCATGGGTCCCCACATTGGCACCAGAGGTGGTACCCTCACAAAATTTATTATATATATATATTATATATATAATATTTATATATATAATGTATATACATATATATATATAATGTATATAGAAGGGGTACCACCTCTGGTGCAAATGTAGGGACCCATAGCCTCGGAGAAGAAAATAAAGAGTACTCAGAGAAGACCTTGTGGATCCTCACTGAACACTTTGATATTTTCTTCTCCTACCACCCCTATTCTTTTGTTAAGTGTGTATATTTATCTAACTTTATTTGAAAATGTCATTACACAAAAAAGTTACAATATTGATTACATACAGGGTACAAGGCATACAATGTATATATATATATATATATATATATATATATATATATATATATATATATATATATATATATATATATATATATATATATATGTCGTACCTAGTAGCCAGAACGCACTTCTCAGCCTACTATGCAAGGCCAAATTTGTCTAATAAGCCAAGTTTTCATGAATTAATTGTTTTTCGACTACCTAACCTACCTAACCTAACCTAACCTAACTTTTTAGGCTACCTAACCTAACCTATAGAGATAGGTTAGGTTAGGTTAGGTAGGGTTGGTTAGGTTCGGTCATATATCTACGTTAATTTTAACTCCAATAAAAAAAATTGACCTCATACATAATAAAACGGGTAGCTTTATCATTTCTTAAGAAAAAAATTAGAGAAAATATATTAATTCAGGAAAACTTGGCTTATTAGGCAAATTTGGCCTTGCATAGTAGGCTGAGAAGTGCGTTCTGGCTACTAGGTACATATATATATATATATATATATATATATATATATATATATATATATATATATATATATATGTCGTACCTAGTAGCCAGAACTCACTTCTCAGCCTACTATTCAAGGCCCAATTTGCCTAATAAGCCAAGTTTTCCTGAATTAATATATTTACTATAATTTTTTTCTTATGAAATGATAAAGCAACCCTTTTCTCTATGTATGAGGTCAATTTTTTTGTATTGGAGTTAAAATTAACGTAGATATATGACCGAACCTAACCAACCCTACCTAACCTAACCTAACCTATATTTATAGGTAAGGTTAGGTTAGGTAGCCAAAAAAAGCTAGGTTAGGTTAGGTTAGGTAGGTTAGGTAGACGAAAAAACATTAATTCATGAAAACTTGGCTTATTAGGCAAATCGGGCCTTGAATAGTAGGCTGAGAAGTGCGTTCTGGCTATTAGGTACGACATATATATATATATATATATATATATATATATATATATATATGTCGTACCTAGTAGCCAGAACTCACTTATCAGCCTACTATGCAAGGCCCGATTTGCCTAATAAGCCAAGTTTTCCTGAAATAATATATTTTCTCTAATTTTTTTCTTATGAAATGATAAAGCTACCCATTTCATTATGTATGAGGTCAATTTTTTTTTATTGGAGTTAAAATTAACGTAGATATATGACCGAACCTAACCAACCCTACCTAACCTAACCTAACCTATCTTTATAGGTTAGGTTTGGTTAGGTAGCCGAAAAAGTTAGGTTAGGTTAGGTTAGGTAGGTTAGGTAGTCGAAAAACAATTAATTCATGAAAACTTGGCTTATTAAGCAAATAAGGCCTTGCATAGTAGGCTGAGAAGTGCGTTCTGGCTACTAGGTACGACATATATATATATATATATATATATATATATATATATATATATATATATATATATATATATATATATATATATGTGTGTGTGTGTGTGTGTGTGTGTGTGTGTGTGTGTGTGTGTGTGTGTGTGTGTGTGTGTGTGTGTGTGTGTGTGTGTGTGTGTGACAGAGTCAGACCACGGAGGAAGAATTGAAACACGAATTTCCTTAAGTACTTTCGTATTTAATAATACATCTTCAGAAGGAATTGTTTACAGGTCAAGTATTGGACATATATATAGGCAGGAGAGAGAGGTGAAGTGAGGTGAGGTACAATGACAAATTAATGGGAATTAGGTGGATACAAATATGAGCCGCACAAGAACTGCAGAAGGCCTATTGGCCCATACAATGCAGCTCCCATTTTTACCCACCAATAGATATGGATAATATATATAGATATGGATAATATATTATCTATATAATATATAATATATATCTATATAATATATAATATAGATATGGATAATATATTATCCAATTTACACATGGATAATAATAGCATAAGATAGTAAATATTTACACTGAATACAATGTCTCACTAATTCATTGTAAATATTTACTGTCCATGTAAATATTATTATCCATGTGTACACAGGTGGGACATTGTGTACAACAAGGGGACACAGGTGGAAACTGAGTACCCACATGAGCCACAGGGACGTTAGAAAGAACTTTTTCAGAGTCAGAGTAGTTAACAGGTGGAATGCATTAAGCAGTGATGTGGTGGAGGCTGACTCCATACACAGTTTCAAGTGTAGATATGATAGAGCCCAATAGGCTCAGGAACTTGTACACCTGTTGATTGACAGTTGAGAGGCGGGGATGAAGAGCCAGAGCTCAACCTCCGCAAGCACAACTAGGTGAAAACACACACACGCGCCTCAACAAACGCTCGCGCGCGCCTGCACACACAAGCAGTTCTCTACACGAGTTGACAAGAAGTTCTCGTCTATGAACCTTTTTCTCCCAAATATTTGCTTCTTTTTGTCTTCGCCTCAGCTGAGAGTGTTCTAACAGCTGTATCTCCTGATGCATCTTAACCCCCTTTGAGAAAGTTTGGAAAGGCTGGAGACACCAAACTTTAAAGGCTGTTCGTAAGAGTGGAGGAATGTCTCAGTGATAGTTCAGGATTGTTCCCTGCCTCTCTCCGCCTCCTGTCTTACCATGGGCAATGCTGCAGACACTTTAAGGACATTTTCATTCTGAAAAAATAGCATAAGATAGCATATCTATAAACAAATCCACAAGGGCCGTGACTGAGGATTCGAACCTGCGTCCAAGAGCATCCCAGACGCTGCCTTAATCCTTTATTTGATGCATTACGTTAGTGTGGTTTCTGTGTGTAATGTATACCTATGCTGTAAGAATGTCTGTCTGTTCAAAGTTGGTGGTGAGATGTTTTGAGGCTAGTCTTACCTTGTGTTGCTTTCGGGGCTTAACGTCCCCGCGGCCCGGTCGCGGGGACTTCTTATCCTCCTTGGATAAGGAGGCCCAGGCCTCCTTATCCAAGCCTTCCTTACTTCTTAGCCTTATCCAAATTTGCAGGGGAATGGTTTGGGGTACTGGACGGACATAGGCTGTCGCGGGTAGGCCTAAATTTAAATGATTTAAGGAATATTAGAAGTCACACACATCTCCATCCGCTCTCACCGATTCAGTTTTGGTTAAGTGGGAAATATATAGGTTGAGATTCACGAAGAGTCTTTCATCGTAAAATAATTATTTCCTTATACAATTCAGTAGTTTCACTTGCTTAATATTATATTATATATGAGAGGGGGGAGAGGGGAAGCGATCGAGGACTACTCCATTAACCTGCTATAATATCCTAGATGACAACCTAGATGATAACCTGCTATAATATCCTAGATGATAACCTACATGATAACCTGCTATAATATTCTATGACAACCTAGATGATAACCTGCTATAATATCCTAGATGATAACCTGCTATAATATCCTAGATGATAACCTGCTATAATATCCTAGATGATAACCTGCTATAATATCCTAGATGATAACCTGCTATAATATCCTAGATGATAACCTGCTATAATATCCTAGATGATAACCTGCTATAATATCCTAGATGACAACCTACATGATAACCTTAATTTTTGTCTTTTAATACAAGATAAATCATATTAAATACTACAATATATAAAACTAATGTTATTACTATATTAGTCGACTGCCGTTTTCATTATTAAAATAACATTTTTAATATATTTACTGAGCAGCATGACATTTATAACGCGACATATATATTTAAAAGTTTATTAATGAGTTGTACAAATCATTACAGGTGTGTCTGGAAAATAGCTATTGTATAAAGTTCAAGTTCTGTACTTGAAACATCGGCACAAATATATTTAATTGATTGTGCAAGTTTAGCAGTGTTCTTGAACATTGAACAAATCCACAAGGGCCGTGACGAGGATTCGAACCTGCGTCCGAGAGCATCCCAGACGCTGACTTAATCGACTGAGCTACGAAAATGGTTTTTTGACCATGTCGTAGCTCAGTCGTTTAAGGCAGCGTCTGGGATGCTCTTGGACGCAGGTTCGAATCCTGGTCACGGCCCTTGTGGAGTTGTTCATACGAAGATGTTAAACACATTGAACATAATCTTACTTAAGCCAACATTCGAGTCAAGGACTCTCGTTGAAGACAGAAATGTGTAACACTTAAGGTATGAGTGGATCTAGTCCACTTGATTGTTTCAAGCGTAGGTTAGACATGTATATGAGTGGGATTGGGTGGATATAAGAGGATCTGCCTCGTATGGGCCAATAGTTCTTCTGCAGTTACCGTCATTCTTATGTTCTTATACATCTCTATGCTCAAAAAACTGTAACATGTATTAATGAAGACTTCAACAATCTCTCAAGTAATGATGCATTACAGAATAAAATCATAAAACACATCTTTTTTGTGTTTTAAGTGTTAGCCAAAATTAATAAAAATAAAACTAATAAATACGATTAAAATTGTGAGAGCCAAACTGTCCTCTCGCTTAATACCAAACAATTTTAACTCCGTCGACCTTAACGTAAACAAATATTGTGGTTTAGTAAATTAAAAACACAGCAAAATTTACGCTTAACTTCAGTAGCGAACATCGACCAATATTACATAGGTGGGTTGCCTGAATTCTTATTCTCCTAGTTAGGCAAAACCACTTCAAATTTTACGGAAGACATCCCAAGACCGGACTGGCGGGAGAGGAGAGTGTGGGAAGCAGGGAGAGGAGGGAAGGTCTGGGCCGGATGGAACCTATCCGAGCGTGGTCCAGGACCCAACCCTCCGGTAAAACACAATCAATTGTCTGATGTACTGGAAAAGTAGATAGAATGTAGAGCGGAGCTTTGAGGGCGCCAGCAGCTCGCACTGACGTGGATTGGGGCCTTAAGAATGGTTATGCCTGGCTTGTCCAAGGCTTGGGACCTGGCTTGTCGTAGAAAATGGTTTGAATTGGCTTGTCGTCGTCTGGGCTCAGGATAGGTAGGCTCAGTTTGACTTGTTGCAGGATGGGGCAAGGTTAGCCTGGCTTGTCGGAGGCTGAAGCACACTCAGTGTTACTATCATTAATTGGGCTGAGTGGCTTGTAGTCTGCGACAGGATCAATGTGGCTTTTCATTGGTCGGAGCCGGCTTAATATGGGGGTCTTCGGGCTTCATTGAACTGCCGACAACAACGGCTGTTTCGATAGCGTCGAGCAACCGATATATAAGTACAATAGGAAGGAGGTTTGATGGTCTGAAAATAGGGAGGTCTGAAAACAACATGAGAGGTGGAATAATAGGACCCTTGAGGGGGTCCAGATACGACGGAGTTCTCTTACAGGTCTGAAAGTGGCCCCAGTTCCCATACATGGTCTGAAAGTGGCCCCAGTTCCCATACATGGTCTGAAAGTGGCCCCAGTTCCCATACATGGTCTGAAAGTGGCCCCAGTTCCCATACATGGTCTGAAAGTGGCCCCAGTTCCCATACATGGTCTGAAAGTGGCCCCAGTTCCCATACATGGTCTGAAAGTGGCCCCAGTTCATATACATGGTCTGAAAGTGGCCCCAGTTCATATACATGGTCTGAAAGTGGCCCCAGTTCATATACATGGTCTGAAAGTGGCCCCAGTTCCCATACATGGTCTGAAAGTGGCCCCAGTTCATATACATGGTCTGAAAGTGGCCCCAGTTCATATACATGGTCTGAAAGTGGCCCCAGTTCATATACATGGTCTGAAAGTGGCCCCAGTTCCCATACATGGTCTGAAAGTGGCCCCAGTTCCCATACATGGTCTGAAAGTGGCCCCAGTTCCCATACATGGTCTGAAAGTGGCCCCAGTTCCCATACATGGTCTGAAAGTGGCCCCAGTTCCCATACATGGTCTGAAAGTGGCCCCAGTTCCCATACATGGTCTGAAAGTGGCCCCAGTTCCCATACATGGGGACTAATGTCTCTAGAGCTGACTAGTCTCCATATATGTGGGTCTAACCAATACCTGATATGGTCCGAAGGTATTTACATACATGTATATATTTTACGATAGCTTAATGTGGTGTTCTAAAGCTTTATATGATATCCTAAAGCTTAATGTGCTGTACTGAAGTTTAATACTGTGCCCTAGAGCTTATTGTGAAATCCTAAATTTTTTGTGATATCCTGAAGCTTATTGTGATATCCTAAAGCTTATTGAGGTATAAGGCACAAAAATCACAATAGCGTGATGCATCAAATGAACAAATCCACAAGGGCCGTGATGAGGGTTCGAACCTACGTCAGGGATGATCCCAGACACGCCTCCGGTCTGTGCTTCGGAGAAGCTGTGGACCTGAGGCCAGTAGCACTTATTCATATTCTTTATCTTAACCACAATCTTTATACCTAACCACATTAGCCTACGGATATCTCTCCTGTAATCCGGTTGGAATCAAAGTTTCTATTTGTTCTCAGTAAATGTTTAAATCTCAGAGATCATATGTACTTTTTAAATGAATTAGACGTGAGAAGAGAAGTAACTCAAGCTCCTGCTTAAAGCTGGAAGCTATCTTTGTTCTAGGGAGGAAAACTCAGGGGAAACAGAGAGAAAACTCATGAACCTGCTACAATGAAGGCCCGGTTGCTCGAGTGTCTGGGTGCCTGTGGAGTAATGTTTATACTCGTGTCCTTCTGCGGGAGGAAATCGACGGGGGTCGAGGCGCCCCGGAGCACTCATACGACTCGACTCTAGGTCCGCTGGGAAATCACACATGGTCGTCAGAATATTCCTAAGGTCGCCGCTACACAGAATTTGCCTGTCCATAGGCGACACAGTCACCCCACATCCACCCTTACCTCCAGCCACTCATTCACTCACTCACACACTCTCACTCACTCACAATACACTCACACACACTCTCTCTTTACTCGCTCGCTCTATATAATTTAGAGACAGCGCTCTCGGAACATAGTTTACCGACTTATAGTTATGTTAAGTTAGATTTGATCAAATTTCTATGTTAGTTTTGATTACAATAACATTAAATTGCAATCATGTTTATTCAATGAAAATTTTTCATTTCTTAAGAAAACATTTGTGAGAATTTAATATTTCGCGAATATTTGTTGTATTATTGGCTTGAATAAACAATCTAAATTTGGCTTGTTAGACCCCACTGCAAGTGCTGTGAGTGAAGAAGCTGTGGAAGCCACCTCCAGCCTCAACTTTAGGGACAATTAAACTATTTTAAATCTTAAAATAGTTTAGCTATAACGCAGCAAGAACAAACGTAAATAAACACAACTAATAAGGTAAGGAATTACGAAAAAATATAACAAGATAATTTATTATAATTTATTTTTCTATAAATATAAAAATATAATTTATTAAAAGATGTAAAATTAAGCCTTTATTTTACAGTTTGTTCCTCGCAGTGTTGAAGTGTGATGACTTCTCGATTAGGAATCCAACAGCACATCTTCTGATGTTGCTCCCAGCTATCTTGAGATGATCTTGAGATGATTTCGGGGCTTTTAGTGTCCCCGCGGCCCGGTCCTCGACCAGGCCTCCACCCCCAGGAAGCTGCCCGTGACAGCTGACTAACACCGAGGTACCTATTTTACTGCTAGGTAACAGGGGGCATAGGGTGAAAGAAACTCTGCCCATTGTTTCTCGCCGGCGCCTGGGATCGAACCCAAGACCACAGGATCACAAGTCCAGCGTGCTGTCCGCTCGGCCGACCGGCTCCCCGAACTTCAGCTATGCTGAAGTTTTTCCCTAGGAATCCAATTGTTCACTTTAGAATCTAGATAATAACGCAGTTCTTACTTAGACCATCGAAAGGAGTGCCCGGTGTACTAGGAGTCCTACAGCGCTGCTCAGGGTCTTGATCTCCATCCATAGTGCGTTGAAGGTCGACGTCTTCCTGTAGCTCTGATGGGTTTGTGTCGATGACCTGCTGTAGACGACGCAGAAGGTCAGGGAGTGAGGGGCGGCACAGAGGGTTGGGATGCATAGCTGCCTGTATTACCTTCCCCATTGACGGGTACTGACTGGGCGACGCGTTCAAGATCTCAGACATGAGAACACCGTAGGAGTAGACATCAGACGCAGAGCTACTACATCCTTCCTCGAACATTTCCGGGGGATGTTTTGTGGTGACATTTGGTTCCACAAACAGCAAGACACTTTCATCTGTGGTGCAGGCCATTCCGAAATCAATGATACTGATTTCTGGATTATGGGGTGGGCCTCGGACTATAATATTGCTACCTTTAATGTCGTTATGTACGATTCCAGCCTCGTGGACTTCTTGTAATTTCTTCCCAACTTGTAGTCCGAGGTCGATTAAGTTGTATTCTGGGTTGTTAAACAAATTCTGAAGCGTCCGACTACCCTTGTAGGTGATCAGGAGAGCGAAGGGATTAACTGCCACACCCAGCAGCAAGGGGGCGCCACCTGCGCCCTTCAGTACCGTCAAAATGTTGGCTTCCCTGCTGAAAGATTTGGAAAACAAAGAAGACTTCGAGACTTTAAGTGCTGCCAGCTCTCCCCGCCACTCCACCAACACAACTACTCCATACGTCCCGGAGCCCAGGAACTTTCTCCTGTGTCTTAGCAAGCGACTGGCGACATTTCCGTTAAACTGCTCCATATTGTCGACGGAAAAAAGTACTGAAGAACTCTCAATACCCTTAATGACGGTAATATTAAACAATACGCTTTCCTGTGTAATCAGAAGGGATTTCTGAAGATATTTCTTGCTATCCGAAATGGTCGATTATAAAATCACGTTATGAAAGACTGATTGATAGAGATTAAGACACCGCAAGAGGTGGCACGGGTATGAATAGCCCCTAAGTGCTGATTGTCTTTCACTCTATGCCGGACTAATTTATCTAGAAAGGCAATTTATAATAACAGGAAGTGAGGAGTCGGGTGAACTGCAAGGACTAAGAAAACTTTAGGATTCCTCTTGACCCATATGAATATATGAACATAAGAATCAATGAAATAGCAGAAGGCCTATTGGCCCATACGAGGCAGTTCCAATTAATACCCACCCGATCTCATTCATAAATATGTCTAACCTACGCTTGAAACAATCAAGGAATATTACTACTATTATGTTACGCGGTAATTGGTTACACAAATCAACACGCCTGTTACCGTATAAGTATTTACCCTGGTTAACCAAGATTTATTTATCCGAATTCTTGTTCTAAACTGACTACGCCATTCTTTATCCTTTTGTACCAAGCTCTCCTTCTACTTATAAGGTGCAGGAGATGAGTCACAATAACGTGGCTAAAGTATGTTGACCAGACCGCACACACTCGACGTGAGAATGGTCCAGGACGGACCGAAACGTCGTCTACCTATAAGGTGCTTCACATCCTTTATTATCCATTTCAAGGTCATTAGTATTCGATCTATTCAATATGTATGGTATACTACGTTCCTGTGATTTGATTAGAATATTTATAAATAAGTTATATTTTGAATCCACATCGAAATCCATTTCACTATCACCCATCGCTGGGTTCACGTCTCGCTCCAAGATCGGCCCACACCCCCATGCCCAAAACTTTTCAATTTATTTCACCCAAAAAATATCTTAGGCTATACGAGTCCAGCGTAGGATGACAAAGTTAATCGCTCAAATTACAAACCTGTCTTATGAAAAAAAAATTGACAAAGCTTAAATTAAATTCTCTAGAAAGGCAAAGAACTAAGGGTGACATGATAGAGGTGAACAAGTGGATGAATGGGCATAACAAAGGGGATTTTAATATATTAAAAGTATACCCAAGAAACAATGGGTATAAATTGGATAAGTTTAGATTAAGGAAAGAGTTGGGTAATGCTGACATATGTAAAGTTTTGAGGCTAGGTAATGATGATAGAGTTACAAGATACGAGCTGGATGATGTTGAGATTGCGAAGTCGGATTGCGAAAGGGATCTGGGAGTTATGATTAGTAAGAATTTAAAACCCAAAAATCAATGCATAAATGTTCGTAATAAGGCTAATAGGACACTGGGATTTATTAATCGAAGCGTTACTAATAAGACACCTGGTGTTGTTCTTCAGCTATATCTAGCTCTGGTTAGGCCCCATTTAGATTATGCAGTTCAGATTTGGTCGCCGTACTATAGAATGGATATAACATTCCCTAGAACGCGTCCAGCGTAGGATGACAAAGTTAATCTGTTGACCAATCCACACACTAGAAAGTGAAGGGACGACGACGTTTCGGTCCGTCCTGGACCATTCTCAAATCGATTATCGTCTTGAGAATGGTCCAGTACTGACCGAAACGTCGTCGTCCTTTCACTTTCTAGTGTGTGGTCTGGTCAACATGGTATTACATCTTTAATGTAATTATGTTTAATTACATTAAAAATGTAATTAAACATCCGTTGGTTCATGTTTAACAAATTTGCGATAATTTTATTTAGCATAGTTGAGGCAGTTGATAGTGGTAAGGTTTGTGTTGTGTACCTTGTACCAATTTTACATGTACCTTTGTACCTTGGCTTTGCAAAGGTACAAAGGCCTTGTACAGTGCCTTGCAAAGGTACAAGTGCCTTGTACAGTGCAAAGTACAAAAGATCACATGAATTTAACCACATGAAAGACATTAAAAAGATAGAGGCTCATGGTATTGGGGGTGCTATATTAAGTTGGATTACACAGTAACACCGAGAGGGTGATCAACCACACCCAAATTACACTCCTTCCGCGCCGTGGGAAGAGCCTACTTTCAAAATAGTAATAGAAAGTCTCCAAATGAAAAAGGCTGCCTATGATCCGACAATCCTAAGGCGCATAATAGAAGAGCAAATGTATAGCGTAGCAGTAGCAGAAGCCACCCACATCTTCACAGACGGATTGATGATTGATGAAGATTAAGCCACCCAAGAGGTGGCACGGGCATGAATAGCCCGTAAGTGGTGGCCCTTTTGAGCCATTACCAATATCAAGAGCTGATACTGGAGATCTGTGGAGGTGCGAATGCACCCTGCGTGACGGGAGATGTCTCCCGGACCAAATAGTGACCAGATGGACAGACGGATCGGTGGACACAGAATATGAGAGTGCTGGCGCTGCTCTTTGCACGGCCAGCGTACAGGCATATTGGAGACTGGGAGGACTCGTATCGTCAACCCAAACTGAGCTGTTTGCCATACAACAGGCATTCGCATATGTGATTGCACAAAACACTCAAAATGCAATCATACACACAGAGTCAAAAGCTGCACTTCAAATACTAGGACAAAAACAGTAGAAAGATAATGTGGAAAAATTACCACCATTTTGTATCTTGGAGCAGTCGCTAAAGGCAAAGGATTCAACATAACCTTAAACTGGATCCCATCCCATATTGGAATCCTATTAAATGAAAAAGCTGATGAAATTGCTAAATTGGCAACACGTCATCCAGTGATACATAAGACAATTCAACCCCTGGAACAACCCAGCCTAGAGAACCTAAAAAACATCATCACCATAAAACTCTCACATCTCAACAAAGCCGACCTGCACCAGAGAATAGCTGAAGGTTCGCCATCTGCAACATGGTATCTTCAGGCAACCAAATTAGAAAGGATTAAATATCCCAAAAGGAATCCACAGGGAAATAGCAGTTAGGCTATATAGACTACGTCTAGGTTACAGATGCAACTGGGAGATTGGTGAACCCCGACAGAGAGAGTGCATCTTCTGCCAAACTGTCACAGAAAAGCCATTACTTCACTATCTTCTGGAATGTGAAGCAACCAACTGACCTTAGAAGAGCTTTGAGAGTTCCTGAATCATTGCAGTGGCCACCCTGAAGCCATCAACACAGCCACTCTCCTGGTCAACAAAGGTGTCCAGCAGCTGGACACCCTCATAAAGACTGTGAAGCAGTATCCTCCCCACGATAACAGCTTGATGGTTAAATGCAACCTCAGAATACTGAAAGAATTAAAAAAAAATTGTACCACTTACGGGCTATTCATGCCCGTGCCACCTCTTGGGTGGCTAATCTTTATCAATCATCAATCAGTAAAACTCCGCTCCTGTGCCAGATAAGTTCACTACGGGCTCACCATAGCCCGTGCTACTTGCCCCGCTCCTGTGCCAGGTAAGTCCACTACGGGCTCACCATAGCCCGTGCTACTTGCCCCGCTCCTGTGCCAGGTAAGTCCACTACAGGCTCACCATAGCCCGTGCTACTTGCCCCGCTCCTGTGCCAGGTAAGTCCACTACGGGCTCACCATAGCCCGTGCTACTTGGAACTTTTTGTTCCCAGTAGCTGAATCTTAAAGCACAACAAGCAAAAGAATGAATGACATCATACAATACGTCCGTGAACATCGAACTGATGTCGTAGTGCTACAGGAGACACTGGTGGCTAATGACTTCAATCCAAGATTGAAAGATTATCAGAAGTTTTCTCTTGCAGCTGGGGAAAGAAAACGGAGTCTCACTACTTTTGTAACAACATACTTGAACAGATTACGGGAGACATCTCCCGTCACGCAGGGTGCAGTCGCACCTCCACAGATCTCCAGTATCAGCTAATGATACTGGTAATGGCTCAAAAGGGCCACCACTTACGGGCTATTCATGCCCGTGCCACCTCTTGGGTGGCTTAATCTTTATCAATCAATCTGAACAGATTATTGATGACCTCCACATGGGGGATGAGTGTGTCACTAGAAGTGACCCTTCACTTAAACAATAATGTCCTACATATAATCAACCTATATGTGCCACAGAGTAAACTTGACCTTGACACACTGCCTGAATTTGTTAATGAAAAACCTACCCTGCTGGTTGGTGACCTTAATGCCAGACACCCACACTTTGGTGCCAACTGTCATCAGCCCAATTGTCCATGGACGGAAACTGTCACTCTTTGTCAGGGGAAGTGTAAATCTTATTGGTCCTGGGTGATGAACAGCCAACTCACCTCAGAGGAGGAAAATTAGACTATGCTCTCCTGCTGAATGCACAGGACACGGATGCCAGTACACACATTGTGCACAGTGACAATGTCAGACCACGAAGGAAAAATGAAACAGGAAATTTCCTTAAGTACTTTCGTATATTAAATACATCTTCAGAAGGTCTTCTTTCTTTTTTTTGGACCTTCTGAAGATGTATTTAATATACGAAAGTACTTAAGGAAATTTCCTGTTTCATTTTTCCTTCGTGGTCTGACATTGTCACATTCTTAATCACGTGTTTATTTTCGTGATATACACACATTGTGCACAGTTTATACTGTGTTACAGTATAAACACCTCAAAATACAGTTTAAATACAGTTTACACAGTTTTGTAGTGAACACTGAGCACTGATTACCACCGTCGACATGCGCAAGAGAAAGAGACTAATAAAAGAAAAAGATTATCACTCGGACCAGATATGAATGTGGCCGCACTTCATAAACAAGATGAGTGTTTATCTGGGATTTGGTTCACGGAATACCAAATCCCAGAAGACATTGATACATTTGTTGATGACCTTAATGACCTAATTGAGCACTGTCTCAGAGTCCTGCGCCGTACGACCGGGCGAAGTAACCCTCAGAGTTAGTCTTCAAACCCATTAGTCTAATCGTCGAAGCTTCATTATCTCTGAAATTCTATCCCCAATACTCTGTATAAGATCATGAGAACATAAGAATAAAGGTAACTGCAGTTTCATGCCTTGTTGAACGGAAATTTTTGGAGATGTGCCATGACTGCGTTTTGTCCGGCGTTGTCGCAGTTTCCTGCTGTGCTGGACCTTTAAACTCTCGGAAGTTGCCCTTGCATACTGTTTTTTACGAGACTTTTGGAATCAATGAGATTCTGCTTGTGTTTTCCTGTAAGCGTCGCAGAAAGATAGGACCGGTGGAGCGCCTCCTTGGGATCGGTGTGTTGCTGTTAACATAAGAACATAAGAACAAAGGTAACTGCAGAAGGCCTATTGGCCCATACGAGGCAGCTCCTATTCTATAACCACCCAATCCCACTCATATACTTGTCCAACCCGTGCTTGAAACAATCGAGGGACCCCACCTCCACAATGTTACGCGGCAATTGGTTCCACAAATCAACAACCCTGTTACTGAACCAGTATTTACCCAAGTCTTTCCTAAATCTAAACTTATCCAATTTATATCCATTGTTTCGTGTTCTGTCCTGTGTTGATACTTTTAATACCCTATTAATATCCCCCCGGTTATGTCCATTCATCCACTTGTAAACCTCTATCATGTCACCCCTAACTCTTCGCCTTTCCAGTGAATGCAACTTAAGCTTTGTTAATCTTTCTTCATATGAAAGATTTCTAATTTGGGGAATTAACTTAGTCATCCTACGCTGGACACGTTCAAGTGAATTTATATCCATTCTATAATATGGCGACCAAAACTGAACTGCATAATCTAAATGGGGCCTAACTAGAGCAAGATATAGCTTGAGAACCACACCAGGTGTCTTGTTACTAACGCTGCGATTAATAAATCCAAGTGTCCGATTTGCCTTATTACGAACATTTATGCATTGATCCTTTTGTTTTAAATTCTTACTAATCATAACTCCCAGATCCCTTTCGCAATCCGACTTCGCAATCACAACACCATCTAGCTCGTATCTTGTAACTCTATCATCATTACCTAACCTCAGAACTTTACATTTATCAGCATTAAACTGCATCTGCCAATCCTTTGACCATTTCAAAACCCTATCTAGATCAACTTGAAGTGATAGTGAGTCCTCCTCCGAATTAATTTCCCTACCGATTTTCGTATCATCGGCAAATTTGCAAATGTTGCTACTCAAACCTGAATCTAAATCATTTATATATATTATAAACAACAGAGGTCCCAGGACAGAGCCTTGAGGCACTCCACTTACAACATTTTCCCACTCTGACTTGATTCCATTTATACTAACTCTCTGTTTCCTTTGGTATAGCCATGCCCTAATCCAGCTTAATATAGCACCCCCAATACCATGAGACTCTATCTTTTTAATCAGTCTTTCATGTGGCACTGTATCAAAAGCTTTGCTAAAGTCAAGGTATACAACATCGCAATCCTTACCACTATCAACTGCCTCAACAATGCTAGAATAAAAAGATAACAAATTTGTTAAACATGAACGGCCATTTATAAAACCATGTTGCGACTCAATTATTAATTTATGTTTTTCAAGATGAAGACGAATTTTATTTGCTATTATAGATTCGAGTAACTTTCCCACAATAGACGTTAGGCTAATTGGTCGATAGTTAGACGCAAGTGATCTATCTCCTTTCTTAAAAACTGGTATCACATTAGCAACTTTCCAAAACTCTGGCACTCTGCCTGACTCTATTGATTTATTAAATATGGTTGACAGTGGGTCACAAAGCTCGTCTTTGCATTCTTTAAGCACCCTTGTGGATTTGTTCAAACGTTCTTGCCTTTTTCTGGGGGCATATGTAGTATTACCACATGGAACCCCATCCAGGAATATGGTTACTTTGTTCTCGGATACCAAGCTATAATCTATTGTGTTAATGTTGGGGTAGAGAGGCGGGCCGTGGATCATAATGTTATCACACTTTATGACATTGTGTACAATGACAGAACAGAATACGAAACAACGTTTATAAACTGGATAAGTTTAGATTTAGGAAAGACCTGGGTAAATATTGGTTCGGTAAGAGGGTTGTTGATTTGTGGAACCAGTTGATTTGTGGAATACCAGAACCAATCAAGCCTGGGTTGGATTCTGTGGTTATAAATAGGAGCTGCCTCGTATAGGCCAATAGGCCTTCTGCAGTTAAGTACCTTTATTCTTATGTTCTTATATCCATTCTCTAGTATGGTGATCAGAACTGAACTGCATAATCTAAATGGGGCCTAACAAGAGCAAGATATAGCCGTTATATCAAGATATAACACCAGGTGTCTTATCACTAACGACACTTGGTATTTTGTGTCATGGGTGACTTTAATTTTATTAGAATAAACTGGATTAACCGAACAGGGAATAACGAAGCAGAAGATTTTCTAGAATTAATTGACGATTTTCTCACTCAACATCATTATGGAAACAACATCGGAAAATAATATTTTAGACTTAGTGTTAACTAACAGGGAAACAAATTAATGATATCGAAATAGAGAGTGAACTAGGGAACAGTGATCACAAAGAACTCATATTTAGCATGTAATGGAATAGATCTATAGAGAAAATTCTGTTAAAGTGCCAGATTTTCGAAAAGCTAATTTTAATATCCAAAGAAATTTTGGGGTTCAAATAGATTGGAGAAGTCTTGGGCATGGGGGGTGGGCGGTCTTGGAGCAAGACGTGAACCTAGCGATAGGTGATAGGTGACGTAAAAAGGTATTTTGATGTAGATTCAAAATATAACTTATTTAACAATTTTCTAAGCAAAGCACAGGAACGTAGTATACTATACAAATTGAATAGATCGAATACAAATGACCGGAAATGGATAACAAATGATCAGAAGAACCTTATATGTAGAAAAAAACTTGGTACAAAAGGATTAAGAATGAGGAAGTCAGTTTAGAACAAGAATTCGTACAACTAGTTAGAAATGTTAAAAAAGAGATAACGAGGGCAAAAAGAAACTATGAAGTTCGTATAGCAGGGCAAGCAAAGTATTTTTCAGTTATATCGAACAAAGGTTTGAGAAAGGATAGGTCCATTAAAACCTGAGACAGGTCAGATGTGGATAATGACGAAGACATGAGTAGTATTTTTAATAAATATTTTATCTCTGTATTTACTAAAGAAGACCGTAACTATGCCTTCTGCCTAACAAGTCTATGTGGGTGGGGACGAGGATAGGTTGACGAGTTTAGCAGTTACCAGGGAGGATGTTATTAAACAAATAGTGAAACTCAAACCAAACAAATCCCCAGGGCCGGATGAAGTGTTTGCCAGTGTGCTTAAGGAATGCAAAGAGGAGCTTTGTGATCCATATTTAGTAAATCATTAGAGTCAGGCAGAGTGCCAGAGTCGTGGAAGGTTGCTAATGTGATACCAATTTTTTCATAAGAACATAAGAACATAATAACAAAGGTAACTGCAGAAGGCCTATTGGCCCATTCGAGGCAGCTCCTATCTATAACCACCCAATCCCACTCATATACTTGTCCAACCCGCGCTTGAAACGATCGAGGGACCCCACCTCCACCACGTTACGCGGCAATTGGTTCCACAAATCAACAACCCTGTTACTGAACCAGTATTTACCCAAGTCTTTCCTAAATCTAAACTTATCCAATTTATACCCATTGTTTCTTGTTCTGTCTTGTGTTGATATTTTTAATACCCTATTAATATCCCCTTTGGTATGTCCATTCATCCACTTATAAACCTCTATCATGTCACCCCTCTAGTAGTCATTAGTATTCTAGTGACAATTTGTATTGTATTCTACGTTCCTGTGCTTTGCTTAGAATATTTTTAAATAAGTTATAGCAAATTTGTTAAACATGAACGGGTATTTGTAAAAGCAAGTTGTGAATCATTTATTAATTTATGTTTTTCAAGATGAAGACGAATTGTATTTGCAATTATTGATTCAAGTAACTTTCCCACAATGGACGTTAGGCTAATTGGCCGATAGTTCGACGCAAGTTATCTATCTCTTTTCTTGAAAATTGGTACCACATTAGCTACCTTCCATGACTCTGGCACTCTGCCTGACTCTAATGATTTATTAAATATGGTAGACAGTGGCTCGCAAAGCTCCTCTTTGCATTCTTTAAGTACTCTGGCAAACACTTCATCCGGCCCTGGGGATTTGTTTGGTTTGAGTTTCACTATTTGTTTAATAACATCCTCCCTGGTAACTGCTAATCTAGTCAACCTATCCTCGTCCCCACCCACATAGACTTGTTAGGCAGAAGGCATAGTGTTAAGTTCCTCTTTAGTAAATACAGATATATAATATTTATTAAAAATACTACTCATCTCTTCGTTAGTATCCGTTATCTGACCGGTTTTAGTTTTTAATAGACCAATCCGTTCTCTAATCTTTGTTCGACCTAACTGAACAAAAAACTTTAGGCTTTGTCTTTGTTTGCCCTGCTATGCGAACTTCATAGTTTCTTTTTGCCCTTAAGCACCTGGTGTGGTTCTTCAGCTATATCTTGCTCTGGTTAGGCCCCATTTAGATTATGCAATTCAGTTTTGGTCACCGTACTAAAGAATGAATAATAATTCACTAGAACGCATCCAGCGTAGGATGACAAAGTTAATCCCGCAAATTAGAAACCTGTCATATGAAGAATGATTGACAAAGCTTAAATATCAGAGCAAGTAACAACACAAAACAGAACATGAAACAATGGGTTTAAATTTACTAAGTTTAGATTTAGGAAAGACATGGGTAAATACTGGTTCGGTAACAGGGTTGTTGATTTGTGGAACCAATTAACGCATAACGTGGTGGAGGTGGGGTCCCTCGATTGTTTCAAGCGCGGGTTGGACGTGTATATGAGTGGGATTGGGTCCCATTCATATACACTAATAGACCTTCTGCAGTTACCTTTATTTTTATGCTCTTTTGTTCTTATATGAACGAGTTTGACTGGATCAGCCTTCACGCAGGGTGCAGTTGCGCCTCCACAGATCTCCAGTATCATCTTTTGATACTGGTAATGATACTGGTAATGGCTCGAAAGGGCCACCACTTACGGGCTATTCATGCCCGTGCCACCTCTTGGGTGGCTTAATCTTCATCAATCAATCAATCGATCAGCCTTCCCACCGTTCACCTCACCCTCTAAGCGTATAAATTCTGTGGTTAGATTTGCAGCTTCACAGGAGACATCTCCCGTCACGCAGGGTGCAGTCGCGCCTCCACAGATCGCCAGTATTAGCTCTTGATACTGGTAATGGCTCAACAGAGCCACCACTAACGAGCTATGCCCGTGCCACCTTTTGGGTGGCTTAATCTTCATCTTCATCATCATTGCAGCTTCATTATTGTGACATCCACAGACCTTCCAAGAGATTAAATCGTCTTGGATATAAGGTGTTGCAAAGTACTATATTTTAGTCGTTTGAAAATGAACTACCTTAGTGAAGAGACAGTGAACAGTTTACTGGAGTTGAAGATTAAGTCTCTAGGCTCTGGATCATATGGTAAAGTAGCCCTGGTAAACTATAAAGGAAAGCCGGCAGCTCTTAAAGTAGCCATCTCGTCTGCCTGTAAAGAATCTCTCACTTCCGAAGCGAGGTTATTGAGCTACCTGAACGGTACTGGTGGCGCTCCAATACTGCTAGCTGTAGCTGACAAGCCTTTAGCTATCCTCACTTCCTACAAAGGAAGCCAGAGGCTTTATGACTGGTTCAAAAATCCAAGTTACACTCACTATTTAATCTACGTCGGGCTTAAGGTTGGCAGTGAGTTATTACAAATCCACAAGGCGGGTATTGTACACAACGACCTCAAGAGCGACAATATTATGGTCGAGGGCTCGCCTGCCAATCCCGAAGTCAGCATAATTGACTTTGGATTGGCCTGTCGCAACAATGAATATATCGACATAAAAGGAGGCCCAGATGTTGCCCCAATATACGCCCCTGAAGTACTTCGTCACGAATGCAGTACATTCGCAGCTGACGTGTTCTCGTACGGAGTACTGATGCTGCAGATCCTGAAGATGATGCCCATGCAATTCCCGCTACTGGAGCAGATATGCAAGGAAGCTGTTCACCCCAACCCTAAAAGGCGGCCATCGCTTGGAAGGGTCCTGCACCTCCTAATGGAAAGATTTCACATATTCATAGCTTCCCTCAAGCCTTGGAAGCCAAGGAATCGTAGGAAGCCAAAGACCCGTTAGAATGCCTGTCCTAATCCAGTGACCGTCATTCCTGAACAGGAAGACAGGAAACAGGAGGTGAGTTCACGGGAAGACAGGAGTGAACAGGAATCGACTTGAGAATGTTCCAGGACGGACCGAAACGTCGTCGTCCCTTCACCTTCTAGTGTGTGGTCTGATCAACATACTTCAGCCACGTTATTGTGACTCATCGCCTGCACAGGAGTGAACAATGCTATCAATATTATAGTCTGGATTAGGCTATCAAAAGGGAACTTTGAACAGTGTAAACCCCGTCCATGTGTACGGTAATAGTACAAGTGCTACTGGCGTCCTAATCTAGTTACTCTATAAATTATTATTGAATAATAATAACATGGGAAAAATGTCGTCACGAACCCAATATCTATTGGCTTTGTGCCTTTTGATAATTGCTTTTAAATTTTAAAATAAAATATTTTTAATAAATTTGTTTTTTTTTCATAATTACCTTGTTTGGTTGTTTGTGGATGTTCACCAAGAGGTGTTTGCATGATCAATCTAGGCGCCAAGCTTAGATCGATAGTTCTTTGATTAATGAAATGACTAATTGCTCACTCTTTTATCATATTTACATATAACATTTTCAATCGTGCCAGCTTCAATAACTTTGTCTAACCTGTTCCACTTATGGACAGCTATAAGGCAGAACAAAATGTCTCTCTAACCTCTGAAACTTGTTTGTGTCTATATTCCATCCTTGACCCCTTGTTAATCTCTTCCTGGCTTTGTCTACGTTAATTAGTAATTTATGTTGAATAGTTCTGAATCTCAGTTATTTTCTCCGTTCATCATTTTTACAAATGTCATTTCTGCCTCAAAAGCTGTATTCCAGTTAATATATGCAGGCTATTGAAAATAATATAATTTTTCTATGTTGCTACATTTACTTTGATTATTTTTATAGTGGAATTTTACAAATGGTATAGCAAATGTTATCACCTTTTAGGAGTCTGAGTTTGTTGATTGATTGATGAAGATTAAGCCACCCAAAAGGTGGCACGGGCATGAATAGCCCGTAAGTGGAGGCCCTTTTAAGCCATTACCAGTATCAATAGATGATACTGAGAACTGACGGGAGATGTCTCCCGTCCTGAGTACTGGGTTAAAGGCATACCAGCTATGCCAGTCTGAAACATCTGTGATGGCTAGGGTTCGAGTCTCCTGGTGGGTAAGTGTTCTAAAGTTGATGTTATAGCAGTAGAAAATGTTGCTATATTTTAAAACAAATAAAACTTGTTTTTCATATGAAACAAATGGGCAGTTTCTTTCACTCTGATGCTCCAGTTCCCATAACAGTAAATAGGTACCTGGGAATTAGACAGCTGCTACGGGCTTCTTCCTGAGAATGTGTAACAACAAGGTGGCCTGGTCGAGGACCGGGCCGCGGACACGTTAAGCCTAGAAATCATCTCTCAAGATAGGGGGCAGGATTTGTGAGGTTTTCTAACCAGTGTTCTGTTTCACTGTTCTATTGTTCTATTATATTAGCATTGTTCTATTAGTTGTGTTTCATAAATTGGTCTTTAAACTACTGAAGATTTGTATGAGGTAATATATACAAGAACAATCAACACATTAAACAATTTTATTTGGGTTATCAGCACTTCCACCATATTGTTTGTGGTGTATAGCACCTGTGTGCAGGTGAGTGTGTAGAGGCTGACCCCAGCCTGTGGTTCCTGTCGCACCTGAAAACACTGCACTCTGGTATCCATATTTGACAATGTTATAATAGTCCTTAATATGAGTTAAAGCTGCGACCATTTCATTTGCTTCATTTAAGAGGCCAGTTATAAAGTGGACTTTGTTTGTATAGCGTGTTTTGATACCTTGTATATTGGCCAATATGTTGACCAGACCACACACTAGAAATTGAAGGGACGACGACGTTTCTTACATATTTCTTACATATTGTATTGATCTTACATATTGGCAAATATGTAAGATGTGGTATTTGTGGAAGTGTTGTGTATATTCCTTGGTGTTAGTATCTGTGGTTCTGTCTCATTATCTGTGTTCAGTTTAGCATCTGACAGAGTTGACGGTACAGTTTGGACATTTCTTGCCATTCATTTTAGCTTTCTCTTACTAAAAAATCCTCCTGGTGTGTACGGGTGTTACTGTGTTCATAATGGGGGTGTTCTGACTTTACTTGCTTTGTTCCTTTGATATGAACATCTGGACATTTTCTTAAATCACTCCTTTTTGGTTAGCGAATTTTTACTGTTTCGGGTGGAAGTATTTGTAGACGGCTAGTCACATTAACGTGGCTGAAGTATCTTGACCAGAACACATACTAGAAGATGAAGGGACGATGATTCTCAAGTCGATTCACAATCGACTTGAGAATGGTCCAGGACGGACCGAAACGTCGTCGTCCCTAGTTCACCTTGTAGTGTGTGGTCTGGTCAATAAGTATTTGCAGTCATTAGAGTGACACGTTCCTGACACTAAATACCCTATTTAGGGTATTCCTACAGTTTCGTGGGTTGTTATATTTACACGTTCCATTTGTTCTTGCTGACAGCCCGTGTTTACACCCACTTCGTGCATAATATCGGCAAGTTCCACGTTAAAGCTTTGTTTGCTATGGTCCATCTTCACTACACTCTGTGTTGGGGCTTTGCTGATAGATGTATCCTGGGATCCTGCAGATTTCTGCTGTTGCTCACTAACTTCCTTTTGTGTAGTCTGTCTGGGTCTGTTCCCGCCCTCTGTTCATTCGTACTCTCTACCACTGTGCTATCGTGTTGTAGTTCATCCGTGTCTCCACCTGCCTGGACTCCCTGCACTTCCCGTTGGCATTTCTCAACTATTTCTGAACATGCAGTAACGAAGTGCTGTCTATCCTCTTCAGAGGAAATATTTTTCAACAAATTTGCTATTTTCAGAAAGGTAATTAGAGTATTATCAGAAAGAGAGAATTATTTATTATAGAGAAAGAGTAATTTGTGTATTATCAGCGCAAATCCAGAATAACGAGGTATTTGCCATTCCTTTTTTCTCTTAAAGTATCTGGTAGTTTGCCACATTTTGTGTGTGTAATTGCATTTATGTAGTTTGGAGACTCAACATTTTTGTTGCATTTCGTGCAAGACACGACTGTGGCAACTGTATAGATATTATTGTTGGTATCACAGTGTTGTGATGGTCTTTGTCCGGTGTTTAATGTAGTTTTGTCCGATAATGCTCTCGGACGCAGGTTCGAATCCTCGTCACGGCCCTTGTGGATTTGTTCATGTAGTTTTAAACTTTATTGATGATATCCTCCCTTAGTAAAACCTTGGTGGCCGGGCTGGTAGCGATGGTGGTACCTTCTTGAGGTTATCTTGAGATGATTTCGGGGCTTACCGACCCCGCGGACCGGTCCTCGATCAGGCCTCCTTTTTGAAGTTGGCAGCCCGTAGCAGCCCAGGTACCTATTTACTGCTAGGTGAATCGGGCCATCAGATTGAAAGAGTGCCCATTTGTTTCCTCCTCCGCCGGAGATCGAACCCGGAACATTATGACTACGAGTCCCGAGCGCTGTCCACTCAGCTGTCAGGCCCCGCTGACCTTATCTGAGGTCAATTGCTACCTGCCTCTACCCTCCTCACTCCCACCATCTGCTTCCGTATAATTAGAGCTTGTTTCCTTAGATTGATTCGAGTTTTATTTTGTGTTGATATACTGAAAACCTAATTAATATCCCCCTTTGCACAAAGTAATCACAGTAACGTGAAGTATAAATAAGAAAATCAGTAGAAGCCGTGATGAGCTTGGTCTAGGTATTCCCAAGCAAACGATGTAGACTCTAAACCACGACAAAGTCAAAAGAATTGCAACCTGGAATTCTACTGAATCCACGAGGGTTCCTGAAGCCGAACCAGGGTTTAACACAATTCCCCCCATGCACTCTGCCCCCCCCCCCCAAGAGTGAATGGTCGGGGGGAGGGGGGGAGGGATTGTGTGAAACCCTCGTTAGGCTTCAGTGGAATCCACAGAAACGCTCGTCCAGGTTTTCTACCTCGAACGTTTCTCACCAAATGCAGAAATAAGTCACATTAACGTGAGAGTAACAGAAGCCAACACAACAGACAAGGAGGAACTTCTGAAACATACAGCTTCACAAGAGGTCGTAGATTCAAGCTAAGGAAACAAAGGTGGCGTCAATATATAAGAAACTTCTCTTTTGTAGACAGAGTTGTAGACGGTTGAGACATTGTTAAGAAAGACGGGTGAGGATGCCGTCAATTGACAGCACCGAGAAGACGGGACACCACGAGCCTAGCTCTCATTCTGTAACTATACTTAGGTAGTTACACACACACACACACAGTGTGTGGGGGCCTCGTAGCCTGGTGGATAGCGCGCAGGACTCGTAATTCTGTGGCGCGGGTTCGATTCCCGCACGAGGCAGAAACAAATGGGCAAAGTTTCTTTCACCCTAAGTGTCCCTGTTACCTAGCAGTAAATAGATACCTGGGAGTTAGTCAGCTGTCACGGGCTGCTTCCTGGGGTGTGTGTGTGTGTGGTGTGGGGAAAAGAAAATAGTAGTAGTTAGTAAACAGTTGATTGACAGTTGAGAGGCGGGCCGAAAGAGCAAAGCTCAACCCCCGTAAAAACACAACTAGTAAACACAACTAGTAAACACACACAGTGTATATGGAGGCTGACTCCATATACAGTTTCAAGTGAAGATATGATAGAGCCCAGTAGGCTTAGGAATCTGTACACCTGTTGATTGACAGTTGAGAGGCGGGACCAAAGAGCCCCAGAGCTCAACCCCCGCAAGTACAAATAGGTGAGCGCGCGCGCTCACACACACACACACACACACACACACACACACACACACACACACACACACACACACACACACACGGAAACAAACAGAGCCAAAGGAACAAAAAAGCAGTAACACCAACAAGCTCGGCGCTGTTTAATAGTACCCAAGACGGTGAATTATAAGTAATATTCTGTCCAGCGCTATCTCAAACTACCTCATTTTTTTACCCTTGATTCCTGTTGGTAATTTCCGCAATTGGGGCAGAAGGCGTAATTGCAAGGACCAAATATACGCTGAACAATTATACGCTGAAAATTAAATACAGTATATTTGTGGGTGGGAGTGGGGGGGGGGAGTGTGTTGGGGTGGGGGGGAGGGAGTGTGTTGGGGTGGGGGGGAGGGAGTGTGTTGGGGTGGGGGGAGGGAGTGTGTGGGAGGGGGGAGTGTGTGGGGGTGGTGGAGAATGGAGGAGGGGTAGAGAGTTGTGATTTGTTTTTCAGTGTGTAAAAAATAATATTGTTCTCAAAAGGGTTAAATAACAGATACATTACAATAAATGATTTGAATATAAAAGATTTTAATTTGCCTATACCTATGTGAGAGATGTCTGTCTGTACCTGTCCGAAGTTGGAGGCCAGATGCTTGGGGCTAGTCTCCCCCAAATTTGCAGGGGGGAATGGTCTACGGTACGGGACGAACATAGGCTCGTCTGGGTGGCAAGAATTAAAGTGGAAACAGCGTGTCAGAATCATATTCTAACCCCTACAATGATTTTTGCTACTGCCTGCAGACTTTGTACGTATGAAAAATTTTTTTTAAATAATATTTCATAACAAATGTTTTCTTATTGTAATATATATCATTATTCACTGATTGGAAAAATGAATAAATATTTCCCAATCTTTACATTGACCCTAATAGCGTAAGGCAGAATATCGTTCCAAAAGTTTAAAGTTTTTCTCTCTAGCCCCGCCCCTTTCCGAAGAAAATGAATAGCTAATCCACATTTTTAAATATTTCACACCGTTAAGCTGCTTCCACTAGCAAACCACCCACATGACAATGTCAGACAATTATATTTTTTATAGGAGAGAGAGAGAGAGAGAGAGAGAGAGAGAGAGAGAGAGAGAGAGAGAGAGAGAGAGAGAGAGAGAGAGAGAGAGAGAGAGAGAGAGAGAGAGGGAGGGAGGGAGGGAGAGAGAGAGAGAGAGAGAGAGAGAGAGAGGGAGGGAGGGAGGGAGAGAGAGAGAGAGAGACAGAGAGAGAGAGAGAGAGAGAGAGACAGAGAGAGAGAGTGAGAGAGAGAGAAAGAGAGAGAGAGAGAGAGAGAGAGAGAGAGAGAGAGAGAGAGAGAGAGAGAGTGTGTCTGGCAGACCCCGGGCAATATGTAGTACCCCCTAAGTATGTATTTACATATACAGGTAAATACATAATTAGGAAAAACCTATCTTGATGGAAGATAAATGTAACAGGTAGTGTTTTCTAGCTAAGCTGAAGCCAGTAACCTAGCCATCGAACACCCGCACGTGCGTCTAGGGAAGTCGAGACCGGAGTCATCATTCTCGAACATGTCAGAGGCACAGTGTCTCAAATTGTCCGATAAGCTGCTTCCTCTACCAGTGAAGACAATGCACTTAGCTTTCCCTTCCGCTCAGGACAATATATATATAACTTTCCCTTTCAGTTAGGACAATGCACACCATTCTCGCAAGACAACACATGTTGCTATTTGTCGCCTCAGACAAAAATATGTGAGTAAAAATGGCAACTAGACAAGTATGGCATCGTGGCGACTACTTCTCCTGGAACACTGCTCGGTACTCACCTCCCTTCACCAGCAGGAGAGATACCTGAAACAGCGGCACTATAGAGAACATATACGGCACAGATAGACGCGATAAAGCACCCAAACTATTGGGACAAAGTCTCAATTGGGAGACTTTGACTAAAGCCTAAAGCACCTAAATTATTGGGAGTCTCAAAGCTCTCAAAATGTACTGTCTGGAAAAAGAGACGAGAGAGGTATAAAATAATATATATTGGAGGAAGATACTGGAGGGCCAGGTCCCAAATTTCAACAGTAAAGTAACAACATACTGGAGTGAACAATATGATAGGAAATGCAGAATAGAACCAGTGAAGTCTCCGTGGTGTAGTGGTAAGACACTCGCCTGGCGTTCCGCGAGCGCTATGTCATGGGTTCGTATCCTGGCCGGGGAGGATTTACTGGGCGCAATTCCTTAACTGTAGCCTCTGTTTAACGCAACAGTAAAATGTGTACTTGGATGAAAAAACGATTCTTCGCGGCAGGGAATCGTATTCCAGGGACCATAGGATTAAGGACTTGCCCGAAACGCTACGCGTACTAGTGGCTGTACAAGAATGTAACAACTCTTGTATATATCTCAAAAAAAAAAAAAGAAAAAGAGCAGAGGAGCCATAGGCACAATAAAATAACGCAGTATGAACATCACGGCTTTTCAGTATCCTCCCAGCAAACATAAGAATTATTGACGATACAAAAGTAAAAGGGTTTTAGAGGAAATCAGACACGTTCTTGCAAGAAGTGTGGATATGTGGGCCTGCGGGCCGTTGCAAGCAACAGCCTGTTGGACCAAGTTATCACAAGTCAAGCCTGGCCTCGGGCCGGGCTTAGGGAGTAGAATAACTCCCAGAACCCTCTCCTGGTATACTCCTGGTATGTCGTCACCTGGACGAGTATGCCACCTGGACGAGTATGCCACCTGGACGAGTATGCCACCTGGACGAGTATGTCACCTGGACGAGTATGTCACCTGGACGAGTATGCCACCTGGACGAGTATGCCACCTGGACGAGTATGCCACCTGGACGAGTATGTCACCTGGACGAGTATGCCACCTGGACGAGTATGCCACCTGGACGAGTATGCCACCTGGACGAGTATGCCACCTGGACGAGTATGCCACCTGGACGAGTATGCCACCTGGACGAGTATGCCACCTGGACGAGTATGCCACCTGGACGAGTATGCCACCTGGACGAGTATGCCACCTGGACGAGTATGCCACCTGGACGAGTATGCCACCTGGACGAGTATGCCACCTGGACGAGTATGCCACCTGGACGAGTCAAGAGTGACTATTATTTGTTTTAAGTTGTTAGGTGATGGACTGGCTTGGTGTTGGCAACACTGGGAGCCTTGACACCGTAATGACAGGTCGAGGTTGGCTGGCTGGCAACACTGTACCATGGAACACAATACCAGCAACACTAATGACTTCCGGCGCGCGAATGAGCTGAGGAAGAAGTCTGGGTTTACAGGATTTTTGAGAGCGAGAGCTTCGCGAGAGTTAAGAAATTTACATTAAACCAACTTAAATAATCTCAAGTTGCAAACTTTGCTATTCACTCAAATCTCAATTTAATTTTTTATAAAACTAGCAAACAAAAATTCCCCTTGTGTACATCGTGCATTATTTGTAATTTTCAGCTTTGAAAATAAAGGTTCACTTCAGAGCGGAAACAAAATTTTATTTCGATATAGTAATTGTGATTTCAGCCACGTCTGATTCCTGCAATTTTGTTTAGCCATAATGAGAACTCAACACCTGGAAAAATCTTAAGAAAATGGCATAAGAGTGGGAAGGAGGAAGGGGGAGGTGGGGTGGGTGGGTGTTGCTGTTGGGGGTAGGGGGGTGTAGTTCCCTTGGGAGGGGAAAGGGAGTGGGTGAAGCAGGGATTTCCAGTGGGATGGCAGGGAGAGGAAGTGTGTATGTTTGGAGTTGGGGTTCGAGGAGGGGGAGGGGGGATTGTAGGTTGGGAGGAGTGGTTGTGGTGGGTTAGGGATGGAGGCCGAGTGAGCTGGAAGCTGGAATGGCTTCAAGAAAGAGGTAAATTTGAGACGTCTATGACCAGGGCATGAAGGAGAGGGGGAGGCAGGGGTGGGGGGTGAGAAGGGGGGGAGGAAGGGGTGGGGTTGAGAGGGGGGGAGTAAGGGGGTGAGAGGTGAAGGAGAAAGAGAGGGGGTGGGGTGGGGGGAAGCCTTCCAGCCGGGTTAAGAGGCAGGTAGCTTCTATTCAGAGCTGAGGACTCCAGATATTTTTCTTAAACTTGAATAATTTCTTTACATCTAGCTCTGTTTCGCTCGGTTTCGTCCGGCAAGAAACCTCGATAATTAAACTGGGCCGCTGTGTTAGCAAGCCGCTCCAGCAGCTCAGGTATTCCACACATCGTGAAGGAGAAAGTGAAGATAACCAATCCCAGATGCTACATATCATCTTCAGGGGCGACTTAAAATAATCTTGGCGAGGGTTGGCCATCTGGGTTCTCCAAGCTGGTGGTCTTTCATAGCTGGCGCGCCACTCCACAACTCCAAGACGGAATATGATGAGGTGGCACCAGAGATATTTTACCTTCTTCGCTCATCGTGGCACTGGCGTCTTCATGAACGTCTACTAGCAGAGAGGGAGAGAGGTGGACGGTGTTGGTGGGAGGGAGAACCAGGGATTCCGAGCCTTGTAGCCCCCGTGCACAAGGCCATTAACCCTCCAGCCTAGACAAAGAGAGTTTTTTAATTACTCGCTCTTGTAATTGTGCCGTCATTAAAGGGGAACGTTGGGACATTCTCCGGTTGTTTTGGTGTGTATTGGTCAGCAAGGAGGGAGGTTTACCGGCCGGGTTCGAGTCCCCAGCGTCGCTTTTGATCCACCGGGAACACCAGGTAAGGTGCTTTGTCTGCCGTCCACCAGGTGTTGTGAATAATCCAGGTGTTAATTACCAGACTAGTGAGTAAGGTCATGGAGAGTATTTTTAGCACCACGGTGCTAAGATGAGTAGACTCATCAGTTAACTGTTGCGTCACTAATGACTTATTCGGGTCATCAAACTTTATCACAGTTACTTTTCACACATAATACATGTTACGTTATATAAACTAGTAACTTTTTGTGGTAGATTAACTATATTTTGTTGCTCTAGGAAAAATATATATTTTCTGCAAGTTTCGATATGTTGAGTCAGACAGATGCCAGCAACCAGCCAATAAGCACTCCAATCTCACGTGTGCATTAATTAGAAGGATACATATTTTCATTGGTATTAAAAGCAAAAAAATTTTTTTTTTTTACTTTACCGTCGCAATATTCTTGGTGGAAAATGGAGCACCAATCACTGGTCACTAATAATGGATGAAGAGCCGCTGCTGCTACTGTCGTTGAGGTGGTCATTAGGGCAATTCGTTGACTGATTATTCATTACGCGTTGATTGATTAGGGATATGCTCAGCGTTATCAATATTAGGATATTTAAATATAAGGGTTCGTTTGTGTCGTTAATTAGCACAGTGTCATCTGACCGCTGCTTCCGGAGCCCCAGTGGCGACGTCAGAAATACATGTCGACCACTGTTAAACCTGATTAACTGTTATCACGATTAATTTTGAAGATAAATATTACTGCATGTTCGAAGATACGAAATATATATTATGTTTATATGTATTAATTTGTATTTGCATTTTTTTTTCTTTGCAAGTTGTCATATGTTGGAAAAGTTCAGTGCGAGCTAACGTCCGTCTTTCTTCACACATTATTGGTGTTTTAACCGAACCTAACCTTACTTAACCTAACTTTACTTAACCTTACTTAACCTAACCTAACCTAGCTAACCGAACCAAGCCTTAACTAAACACAATCTAACATTAGCTTTACCACTGCCACTAAGATAATTCACTACTCACTATCACTTATTATTATTAACATCTTTATTGACAAAATTTAATTACAATTTTGCCTAATCTGAGGATAATTCACTACTGACTGTCGCCAAGTTATGCATATTTATCTGCAATACTGAGAGTCAAATGCCTCTCAGAACTCAGTTTGACAATGCACGCTCACATTTCCTTAATTTTCTTCTAAACTTTCAGAAAGTCTAGATATACTGCAAATTGAGACCACCTGCATCACCCTGCATGGCTGTTGATGCAAAATATGTTATTTGAGCATATTTTGTTGGGACTAAATATCAAGTGAAGAGATTCAATTGATATCTGCTCTGAACAACCCAGACTGAGCCCTTAGTGTAAATAATCTTATCAAATCAAATGTGTCTTATTCCTGACAACTTTCTTAACTACGTTGACCAGACCACACACTAGAAATTGAAGAGACGACGACGTTTCGGTCCGTCCTGGACCATTCTCAAGTCGATTCTCAAGTCTTTCTTAACTACGTTTCCCTCCTGGAAATATGTACAGGTGTCTATACACCTGTCAGTTTAAAACATATAACACTGACACAATGAGATACCTTACAATATAAATTATCATTAGCCATTTAAAACATATCAACCCAAGTGAATGCTACGCATTTACTGGTGTGTCTCTCTCTAACCACTTGGGCTGGACGGTAGAGCGACGGTACCGCTTTCAGCAGGTCGGCGTTCAATCCCCGACCGTCCAAGTAGTTGGACTTGAGGACAGGGAGCTGGGAAATTAAAACGAGGAGCTGAGATATGAAGCAAGAGTAGAGGAACGATCACAGTAGTTATAATTGGTTGAATTATTGATTGAATTATGATTGGCTGAGAAGCGAGCTGATCTAGTGATAGAATATTTACCTTCTACACTCAGGAGAAAAGAGTTAAAGCATCCACTCTTTGTTATTTAATGTAGCTCTTTGTTATTTAATGTAGCTCTTTGTTATTTAATGTAACTCTTTGTTATTTAATGTAGCTCTTTGTTATTTAATGTAGCTCTTTGTTATTTAATGTAACTCTTTGTTATTTAATGTAGCTCTTTGTTATTTAATGTAGCTCTTTGTTATTTAATGTAGCTCTTTGTTATTTAATGTAGCTCTTTGTTATTTAATGTAGCTCTTTGTTATTTAATGTAGCTCTTTGTTATTTAATGTAGCTCTTTGTTATTTAATGTAACTCTTTGTTATTTAATGTAGCTCTTTGTTATTTAATGTAGCTCTTTGTTATTTAATGTAGCTCTTTGTTATTTAATGTAGCTCTTTGTTATTTAATGTAGCTCTTTGTTATTTAATGTAACTCTTTGTTATTTAATGTAACTCTTTGTTATTTAATGTAGCTCTTTGTTATTTAATGTAGCTCTTTGTTATTTAATGTAGCTCTTTGTTATTTAATGTAACTCTTTGTTATTTAATGTAGCTCTTTGTTATTTAATGTAGCTCTTTGTTATTTAATGTAACTCTTTGTTATTTAATGTAGCTCTTTGTTATTTAATGTAGCTCTTTGTTATTTAATGTAACTCTTTGTTATTTAATGTAACTCTTTGTTATTTAATGTAAAGTCGTAAAGATTTCATACCTCCTGGCCTCTTGCATAATAGGCCAGGAGGTAACTTCTGTTACTTCTGAAATTAATATTGGAACTTATTTTAAAATTGCCTCCCACATACTATTTGCTTCTTCTTAAATTTTACAACAAAAACTGTATCTTGTGTATCCATACCACTCCATGGGGAGCCGGTCGGCCGAGCGGACAGCACGCTGGACTTGTGATCCTGTGGTCCTGGGTTCGATCCCAGGCGCCGGCGAGAAACAATGGGCAGAGTTTCTTTCACCCTATGCCCCTGTTACCTAGCAGTAAAATAGGTACCTGGGTGTTAGTCAGCTGTCACGGGCTGCTTCCTGGGGGTGGAGGCCTGGTCGAGGACCGGGCCGCGGGGACACTAAAAAAGCCCCGAAATCATCTCAAGATAACCTCAAGAAGATACTAATCCTGTATTTCAGTGAACTTGTGACGGAGCAACACTGTCTAAAATGTAATCGAATTGTTAAACGTAAGGTAAAGCTAATGAACAAATCCACAAGGGCGGTGACGAGGATTCGAACAAGGATTTTAACCCTGTCGTAGCTCAGTCGATTAAGGCAGTGTCTGGGATGCTCCCGGACGCAGGTTCGAATCCTCGTCACGGCCCTTGTGGATTTGTTCATTTGATGCATCACGTTAGTGTGATCTCTGTGTGTGATGAGGTAAAGCTGTATTTATCTTTGATAAAATTTAAACATTGCAATATTGTTATACTTCAATATAACAATATTAGAGTTGGTGTATTGTAATCACCTATAATCTGTAGATCCTTTTGTCTCATCACAGTTACAGCCCCGCTCCTGTGCCAGGTAAGTCCACTACGGGCTCACTATAGCCCGTGCTACTTGCCCCGCTCCTGTGCCAGGTAAGTCCACTACGGGCTCACTATAGCCCGTGCTACTTGCCCCGCTCCTGTGCCAGGTAAGTCCACTACGGGCTCACCATAGCCCGTGCTACTTGCCCCGCTCCTGTGCCAGGTAAGTCCACTACGGGCTCACCATAGCCCGTGCTACTTGCCCCGCTCCTGTGCCAGGTTAGTCCACTACGGGCTCACTATAGCCCGTGCTACTTGCCCCGCTCCTGTGCCAGGTAAGTCCACTACGGGCTCACCATAGCCCGTGCTACTTGCCCCGCTCCTGTGCCAGGTAAGTCCACTACGGGCTCACCATAGCCCGTGCTACTTGCCCCGCTCCTGTGCCAGGTTAGTCCACTACGGGCTCACTATAGCCCGTGCTACTTGCCCCGCTCCTGTGCCAGGTAAGTCCACTACGGGCTCACCATAGCCCATGCTACTTGCCCCGCTCCTGTGCCAGGTAAGTCCACTACGGGCTCACCATAGCCCGTGCTACTTGCCCCGCTCCTGTGCCAGGTAAGTCCACTACGGGCTCACCATAGCCCGTGCTACTTGGAAATTTGTTCCCAGTAGCTGAATCTTAAACAACAACAATCTTCTGTCTTTTGTGTGATGGTCTGGTTTATGTGTGACAGTGAAAACATGGAATATCCTCATTATCCTGTGTGACAGTAAATACGAGCACTATCTTCACTGTCCCGTGATAGTGAATATATTCACCATCCTCACTGCCATAAGACATATGAATTAAATAAAGTACAGGAGGCATATTCGCCCATATGTAACAGAATTTATCACTAGACGAAACTGCAACAAAATTTTGCCAATAAAGATGTTACAGTCATTATTCTATCCCAAGACTATTCTCCGCCTGTCAAATCTTCCCAACAAGTGCGGGAACTTGACTTCCTAAACACACCATCCCATCGTTATCATTATATTATATTATATATATATATATATATATATATATATATATATATATATATATATATATATATATATATATATGCTCGCTATCCCTCTCTCTTCTCTCTCAACCCTCCCTTCCACTTCCTCCCTCTCTCGCAGGCCTCCACCCACCTCCTCATAAATCCCAGATTCAATCCTAAGGGATTACTTCCCGCAAGCCCTTAGCAAAAATGCAAATCCGGCGTGTAACATCATGATATAATCCTCATTCACAAACAAGACTGCTCTTAACTACCCTTCCGCTACAATGTTCTCGAGCCATTAAACCCAAACTGCGAGTAGGCTCTGCATCCCAAATCATTTCGGACCCTAGATCGAGCCCGAAATCCTGCTGATCCACTACTCTGATTCCTCAAGTTTCCTACCTACGGTGTATTCTTCATCTATACCAATTACCCTGTAATCGGTGATTAATACAGTCGCGTGATGCATGGTAATCACCCTTATGGCATTGACTCTCTCCACCCAGACCGCTATCACGGCAGAGCGGTCAAGTTGGTATTCCTCTACCTTCGCGTATTATCTTTCTCTTCTTCGATAGTATCTTTAATTCAACTCTTTCTCTGAGCTTTTGACGTGGCGCCCATACACACTGTTTTATAATTATAGCATAGAGAGTTCCGTCCATACACACTGCTTCATGCTTATAGTATGTAGAGCTGAGTCTTTACGCACTGCTTCAGAAGTATACCATCTTGTTTATGCATAAAACATACGCGAATCTGTTCAGATATTAATTGATCATCCTTTGGAATCAGAGCTATGTGTGTGTGTGTGTGTGCGTGTGTGTGTGTATGTGTGTGTGTGTGTGTGTGTGTGTGTGTGTGTGTGTGTGTGTGTGTGTGTGTGTGTGTGTGTGTGTGTGTGTGTGTGTGTGTGTGTACTCACCTAGTTGTACTCACCTAGTTGTGCTTGCGGGGGTTGAGCTCTGGCTCTTTGGTCCCGCCTCTCAACCGTCAATCAACAGGTGTACAGGTTCCTGAGCCTATTGGGCTCTATCATATCTACACTTGAAACTGTGTATGGAGTCAGCCTCCACCACATTGCTTCCTAATGCATTCCATTTGTCAACCACTCTGACACTAAAAAAGTTCTTTCTAATATCTCTGTGGCTCATTTGGGCACTCAATTTCCACCTGTGTCCCCTAGTGCGTGTGCCCCTTGTGTTAAATAGCCTATCTTTATCAACCCTGTCGATTCCCTTGAGAATCTTGAATGTGGTGATCATGTCCCCCCTAACTCTTCTGTCTTCCAACGAAGTGAGGTTCAATTCCCGTAGTCTCTCCTCGTAGCTCATACCTCTCAGCTCGGGTGTGTGTGTGTGTGTGTGTACTCACCTAGTTGAGTCTGCAGGATCGAGCATTGACTCTTGGATCCCGCCTTTCGAGCATCGGTTGTTTACAGCAATGACTCCGGTCCTATTTCCCTATCATACCTGGTTTTAAAATTATGAATAGTATTTGCTTCCACAACCTGTTCCTGAAGTGCATTCCATTTTCCCACTACTCTCACGCTAAAAGAAAACTTCCTAACATCCCTGTGACTCATCTGAGTTTCCAGCTTCCACCCATGTCCCCTCGTTCTGTTACTATTCCGTGTGAACATTTCGTCTATGTCCACTTTGTCAATCCCCCTGAGTATTTTATACGTTATCATGTCCCCCCCTCTCCCTTCTTCTTTCCAGTGTCGTAAGACACTATCTCCTATCTTTGTGTGTATGTGTGTGCGTGTGTGTACTCACCTAATTGTACTCATTGTGTGTGTGTGTGTGTGTGTGTGTGTGTGTGTGTGTGTGTGTGTGTGTGTGTGTGTGTGTGTGTGTGTGTGTGCGTGCGTGTGTGTGTGTGTGTGTGTGTCCGTTCGCAGGTCACTATGAATGGTTAAATACATGCATTAATGATTAGAAAGATGCATAGACGACACGATAAATAACACTGATTAAGCTTCGGGATTAGAGTGTAGTATATTTCATGGAGATTTGAATACGGATTGCTTACTTCCCTAGGAATAGGGGCTAGAGGGGCAGGGATGGGTGGTTGGCTGTGGGTAGGGGGGATGGTAGAGGGGAGGAGAGAGAGGGGGGATAGGAGCGGGGAGGAGAAATGGGAATGGGGATGGTGAAGGGGAGGGGGGGGGGAGAATAATAGTACCAGTGCTTGTATTTTTGTATTTGCTGTTTTATTTTACAGCTTTATTTACTGTATTACCAAAGACTTTTAGTGATACGAATGTGATTTTTTTAATTGGATTACTTTTTTTCTTTAGATAGAATTTTTGTAATTTTTTAATTTATTATAAATTTTATATGGCTTATCCATTTTAACAAACCGTATGAATGCTATGGAAATTTGGGTATATGGTAAAGTTCAATAATACAACAATTTAAAAAAATAATAATTTCATTCATCTCGGCTCTAGGAGACTCGAACTCTGGACCCCAGGCATGTGAGGTAGAGATTCTATCCATATATATCTATTAAAATAATAATAATAGAGAAAAGAAATTCCCAAAGTGATTACCCGAGGGATTTTCAAAGGGCTTACCCAAAGGGCTTACCCAAAGGGATTCACCCAGGGATTCACCCAGGGAGTCCCGGAACTTGTGATGCATGATCGCAGGTCCATACTTCAGGGACCTGTGGACTGGTAAACCCTGAGACAATACCCTCACTCAGAAGTCCACAAGATCTGTCTTGTATGGCTTAATGAAATTAGTTCATTTAGCTTCGTTATGAAGAATTTTCCGGGTAATCTGATCTATTTTAATAAAATATTTATTTTTCATTATTGTTTCTATTGAGCTTATTATTACCCTTCCTAGAAGGCGTCTCTCCTTTATATCAAAGAGATTTGATTTAGTGTTTTTTCACCCTCTAGATGCTAGAAGGTATGTGCCTCACTCTACAAGGTTCGAACCCCTTACGAAGAAGAGTTTTTTCCAATATATATATATATGTATATATATATATATATATATATATATATATATATATATATATATATATATATATATATATATATATATATATGACAATGTCAGATATATATATATATGACAATATATATATATATATATATATATATATATATATATATATATATATATATATATATATATATATATATATATATATATATATATATATATATATATATATTATACTTTAAAATGGAACTAGCGCTTTTCGGACGAACAACATGTAGTTCCGTTTTAAAGCTCAGATTTTTCCGTCAGCCGAATGAATGAATGAATAAATGAATGAAAGAATGATTGAATGAATGAAGCCTCGGGAATAAACCCCAATGAATATTAAACCAATCATCTGTCAACCCATGTGATCACTGACGTTAAATACAGAATCACCCAAGTATTACATCAATCTCTATTACGGTGAGTGAACTGACCAGCCTTTGTCCTGACGCGTGAGGGGATGAAGGCGGGTTGGGAGGTGTTTTCATGTCAGCGGAGACCATTGTGATCGCTACGCTGCCAGCAACAGCCTGGTGGACCAAACTCTCACAAGTCAAGCCTGGCCTCGGGCCGCTCCAAGCAACAGCCTGGTGGACCAAACTCTCACAAGTCAAGCCTGGCCTCGGGCCGCTCCAAGCAACAGCCTGGTGGACCAAACTCTCACAAGTCAAGCCTGGCCTCGGGCCGCTCCAAGCAACAGCCTGGTGGACCAAACTCTCACAAGTCAAGCCTGGCCTCGGGCCGCTCCAAGCAACAGCCTGGTGGACCAAACTCTCACAAGTCAAGCCTGGCCTCGGGCCGCTCCAAGCAACAGCCTGGTGGACCAAACTCTCACAAGTCAAGCCTGGCCTCGGGCCGGGCTTGGGGAGTAGAAGAACTCCCAGAACCCCATCAACCAGGTATGGTAACGCTGCCGTTATTTTCGTTGAAATTTGCGTTGTTGGTATTATTTTTACGAATATTATTAAACAGAGAAATCTCATTAATGTGATATATCTAAGAACAAATCCACAGGAGCCTTGATTAGGGTTCGAACCTCTGAGGTGAGTGGATAAGTGAATTGAACTGATAAGTGAGTGAATTGGATAAGTTTAGATTTAGGAAAGACCTGGGTAAATACTGGTTCGGTAACAGGATTGTTGATTTATGGAACCAATTACCGCTCCCGAGGGTACAGTCAGTGCATAGGTTCGAACCCTCGCCACGGCTCCTGGTGGCTCCTGTGGATCTGTTCAATATCCTTATTATTATGGTCGTCAGCATCAGTATATAGCAATACACAAGGGAACATGTTTGTGTGTTTGTTATTCATTACAATCAAGAATGTGATTACCTGTAATCCCATAGTATTACACTGACCTGACAGCTGAGTGGACAGCGCTCGGGATTCGTAATTCTGAGGTTCCGGGTTCGATCCCCGGTTGAGGCGGAAACAAATGGGCAGAGTTTCTTTCACCCTGATGCTCCTGTTCATCTAGCAGTAAATAGGTACCTGGGAGTTAGATAGCTGCTACGGGCTGCTTCCTGGGGGTGTGTAACAAAAAGGAAGCAGGTCGAGGACCGGGCCGCAGGGACGCTAAGCCCCGAAATCATGTCAAGATAACCTCAAGATAAGATAACCTCAATCCCACAGTCCACTTTGTATGCTGTTGTATATGTGACCAGTTATACGGTTTGACTTGCAACCACTGCAAGGGATAAGGGAGTTAACTACAGCTTCAGGAGGAGCCTCTCACTGCCCCTGTGGTGGTGGTGGTGGTGCATGGCCGTTCTTAGTTGGTGGAGCGATTTGTCTGCTTAATTCCGATAACGAACGAGACTCTGGCCTATTAACTAGTCGACGGATCTCCAGCAATCGGTGTCCAGTTCGCAACTTCTTCTTAGAGGGATTAGCGGCAATTCTAGCCGCACGAGATTGAGAAAAACAGGAATATACATAGTTGAGTGATAATATTATTTTCCAATGTTACGGTACTCTCCTGCCTAGCAGTAGATCCTGCCTGTTCCTTCACCGCATGTTCATCACCGTATCTGCCTGTTCCAACATAAAGCTTCAACATCAGCGACAACAACAATACGTGCTCAAACGTATGGGTGTCTAGACACACCTCCCCCGTCCACCCTCCAGTACCCAAGACACCGCCACACCTGCTGTCTCGGCAGGGGACCAGACGCCACCCGCTAACTACCGTTCTTCTCCCGCCCGATTGTTATACCTACAGAATTCGCGCCAATTATGACGTCATGCTCTGTATAAAAAGGACTTTCCAGCGTCCAGCTCAACAGACTACCCTACGAGTGCTCTCAGCTGTTACATCTACTCTCGCCTCCCTGGGTGACGGTAGATGTGTACACCCAGCTGTTACATCTACTCTCGCCTCCCTGGGTGACGGTAGATGTGTACACCCAGCTGTTACATCTACTCTCGCCTCCCTGGGTGACTGTAGATGTGTACACCCAGCTGTTACATCTACTCTCGCCTCCCTGGGTGACTGTAGATGTGTACACCCAGCTGTTACATCTACTCTCGCCTCCCTGGGTGACTGTAGATGTGTACACCCAGCTGTTACATCTACTCTCGCCTCCCTGGGTGACTGTAGATGTGTACACCCAGCTGTTACATCTACTCTCGCCTCCCTGGGTGACGGTAGATGTGTACACCTTTTGTACAAACAATTTACCTGCACCATTATTATTTAACGTAAATTTCACTTGTATTTATTTCTCTTTTTGATCTTGTGTAAAGCCAAGTGACTAAGGGTTTTGTTTTCATTAATTATTACTTATTATTTCGATGTAATATTAAAATCATTTTTGTTAAATGTTTGAAGTTTTTATTCGGTGTTTTTTACCGGCAGCTCTCACACTGTAGAGGATACAAGCAGTTATGTTTATTAATGTGCGACTGGCACAAGACCTGCCAGAGTAGCCACTGTTCTATTCCAGTTTCTCGTCACACCAATGTTCCTTAATTCTGGTAATCCTGCCGGTCTCCCGCCCGGGATCACGCCACTCCCCAGGATGACTGACACGAGGCTCTCTCACTCACTTGCAAACAGACAAGGCCATTAAGCAATGCTATCTATTCCACTGGTATAATTTTCTCCCAATCCAATCTGATAGTTAACAGCATTCCATTTGTTAACTACTCTGGACACTTAAAAAAATTCTTTCTAACGTCACTGTGGCTCATTTGGGTACTCAGTTTCCACCTGTCCCCTTGTTCGTGTACCACCAGTGTTAAACAATTTATCTATCCTGTCGATTCCTCTTAGAATTTTGCAGGTAGTGATCATGTCTCCCCGAGCTCTTCTGTCTTCCAGCGATGTGAGGTCTATTCCATAGTAGGTGTGTGTGTGTTATTATATAGAACCCCCAAAGCTACAGAGCCACACGCACCGTTCTTGTGCCAGATAAGTCCACTACGGGCTCACCATAGCCTGTGCTACTTGCCCCGCTCCTGCGCCAGATAAGTTACGGGCTCACCATAGCCCGTGCTACTTGGAACTTGTTCCGAGTAGCTGAATCTATAACAACAACATACAGAGCCAGTTACAGCCCCGCTCCTGTGCCAGGTAAGTCCACTGCGGGCTCACCATAGCCCGTGCTACTTTGGAACTTTTGTTTTAAGTAGCTGAATGTAAAACAGCAACAACAACAGCTACAGAAGTTACGAGTATACAAGATGCCCAATGAGCCGACATCTTTATTACTTGCAGACAGACAAACATGAAAACAGCACACTATGGACGGTCCTTCCAGACCTTGCCTAACCAGCTCCGCCTGACTAAAGGGTCCCGCGGACTACCCTTGACGGCTGTAACAATTCACTTCAATCAATTAGCATTTATAAAGTCATCAGGAAGCAGAGCCAGGTCCGTGGAGCATAAAATACGCTCCTGGGTATCTGCTGGGGGCTGCTGGGCATGCTAGGGGTCTCCTGGGTACCTGCTAGGGGCTGCTGGGCATGTTAGGGGTCTCTTGCGTATCTGCTAGGGGCTGCTGGGCATGCTAGGGGGTCTCCTGGGTATCTACTAGGACTGCTGGGCATGCTAGGGGTCTCCTGGATATCTACTAGGACTGCTGGGCATGCTAGGGGGTCTCCTGGGTATTTGCTAGGACTGCTGGGCATGCTAGGGGGTCTCCTGGGTATCTACTAGGACTGCTGGGCATGCTAGGGGTCTTCTGGATATCTGCTAGGACTGCTGGGCATGCTAGGGGTCTCCTGGGTATCTGCTAGGACTGCTGTGCATGCTAGGGGTCTCCTTCACGTAGACCTCGGCTGCAGCATAGCAATGCTATCATCCATTGACCATGCTATAAGCAAACTGTCCTCTTGCAAGGTACCTGCAACCGAGAGCTTCCGAGAGAAAGTTGCAGGCATGTGCAGTATTGCAGCCAAGATGCACGTCTTATTAAGAACATAAGAAAGTAACTGTAGAAGGCCTGTTGGCCCATACGAGGCAGCTTCTGTTTATAACACCCAATCGCATATGTATAACCTACGCTTGAAACAATCAAGGGATCCTACTTCTACTTAATGCGTCTGTCGTCTCCCTGGCGTTGTGAGCCGTTGCTTAGATACTGTCTACTCTACTTAGATACTCCTGCCTGTTTCTCCAACTTTAGTAGCAGCCTCTTATGGGGTACTGTGTCTAAGGCTTTCTTACAGTCCAAAAACATGCAGTCTGCCCACCTTGAGCATCTTCACAGCCGTGTTGAGATGCTCCCCTGGGGGCCAAATTCACGAAGCAGTTACGCAAGCACTTACGAACCTGGGGCCAAATTCACGAAGCAGTTACGCAAGTACTTACGAACGTGTACATCTTTCCTCAATCTTTGACGGCTTCGGTTACATTTATTAAACAGTTTACAAGCATGAAAACTTGCCAATCACCTGTTGTTGTTGTTATAAACAGCCTCCTGGTGCTTCGGAGCTCATTAACTGTTTAATAATTGTAACCAAAGCCGCCAAAGATTGAGAAAAGATGTACAGGTTCGTAAGTGCTTGCGTAACTGCTTCGTGAATCTGGCCCCAGGTTCGAAGTGCTTGCGTAACTGCTTCGTGAATCTGGCCCCAGGTTCGTAAGTGCTTGCGTAACTGCTTCGTGAATCTGGCCCCAGGTTCGAAGTGCTTGCGTAACTGCTTCGTGAATCTGGCCCCAGGTTCGAAGTGCTTGCGTAACTGCTTCGTGAATCTGGCCCCAGGTTCGAAGTGCTTGCGTAACTGCTTCGTGAATCTGGCCCCAGGTTCGAAGTGCTTGCGTAACTGCTTCGTGAATCTGGCCCCTGGAGTCTGTGTCCCCAGGTGTGGGACACAGCCGTCTTTAGAACCATCGCTGTGTCGCCCGCTGTTTTTGGACGCAGCTGAGTTAAGAAGGTGGTCTTGTCTCCGGTATCAGACGAAGCTTGCATTGCAAGAGACTGATGCAATTTGTCCGGCATAGAATATTGCAGTTAATCAACATGCACTCTGGTATGTACGACGCGGTGACGGCCTCTAATGATGATGAAGTGAACCCTTAATTACTGTATTACATAATTTGATGAGGGTATAATTAAATTGTTTAATTACGAATACTCTGACAAGCACGCACGTCCTTGTCTGCGCCGGCCGGTGAGAGGATGCGCGCATGCGCCCGCGTAAACGCGAAACAAGGACATGCTCATGTGTTGAACATAAGCATGCGCGCATGTTTATGTTCAATATAAGCACATAAGTTGAACAAGATACGAGCTTGAATGTAGCCATGCCTTAATCCAACTTAATATAGCACCCCCAATACCATGAGCCTCTATCTTTTTAATCAGTCTTTCATGTGGCACTGTATCAAAAGCTTTGCTAAAGTCAAGATACACAACATCACAATCCTTACTCAACTGCCAACTGCCAACTGCCTCAACTGTGCTGGAATAAAATGGTAGCAAATTTGTTAAACATGAACGGCCATTTGTAAAAGCATGTGAATCATTTATTAATTTATGTTTTTCAAGATTAAGACGAATGGTATTTGCAGTTATAGATTCAAGTAACTTTCCCATAATAGACGTTAGGCTAACTGGCCGATAGTTTGACGGAAGTGATCTATCTCCTTTCTTAAAAATTGGTACCACATTAGCTACCTTCCATGACTCTGGCACTCTGCCTGACTCTAATGATTTATTAAATATGGTAGACAGTGGCTCGGAAAGCTCCTCTTTGCATTCTTTAAGCACCCTGGCAAACACTTCATCCGGCCCTGAGGATTTGTTTGGTTTGAGTTTTACTAATTGTTTAATTACATCCTCCCTGGTAACTGCTAAACTAGTCAACCTATCCTCGTCCCCACCCACATAGACTTGTTCGGCTGAAGGCATAGTGTTAAGTTCCTCTTTAGTAAATACAGATACAAAATATTTATTAAAAATACTACTCATGTCTTCGTCATTATCCGTTATCTGAACCGGTTTTAGTTTTTAATAGACCAATCCCTTCCCTAATCTTTGTTCGATATAACTGAAAACCCTTTTAGGATTTGTGTTTGCTTGCTCTGCTATGCGAACTTCATAGTTTCGTTTTGCTTTCCTTATCTCTTTCTTAACATTTCAAACCAGTTGTACGAATTCCTATTCTAAACTGACTTCCCCATTCTTAATCCTTTTGTACCAAGCTCTCTTTTTACCTATAAGGTTCTTCAGATCCTTTGTTATCCACTTTTGGTCACTGGTACTCGACCTATTTAATTTGTATGGTATACTACGTTCCTGAGCTTTGCTTAGAATATTTTTAATAAGTTATATTTTGAATCTACATCGAAATCCTTTTTTACGTCACCTATCGCTAGGTTCACGTCCCGCTCCAAGACCGCCCCCCCCCCCTGCCCAAGACTTTCTATTCTATTTGATCCAAAAAATTCTTAGGCTATTAAAATCAACTTTTCGAAAATCAGGCACTTTAACAGAATTTTCTCCTACAGATCTATTCCATTTTATGCTAAAACTGATTTCTTTGTTATCACTGTTCCCTAGTTCACTCCCTATTTCGATGTTATTAGTTTGTGTTTCACTGTTAGTTAACACTAAGTCTAAAATATTATTTTCCCGCGTTAGTTCCTTAATGTGTTGGCTAAGAAAGCAATCGTCAAATAATTCTAGAAAATCTTCTGCTTCATTATTCCCTGTTCTGTTAAACCAATTTATTCCACTAAAATTAAAGTCACCCATGACACAAATACTGCTAGACCTAGATGCTCTAGATATTTCATCCCATAGATGCTTCGCCTCCATTCTGTTTAAGTTTGGTGGCCTATATATAACTCCTGTTATAAAATTATTCGCTTTTTCGTTTAATTCTATCCAAATAGTTTATGTGTGTGGCTCAGTTTTGATTCCCTCTTTGAGACTACATTTCAAATTTTCCCTAACATATATGGCTACTCCCCTTCCTCGTCTAATATATCTATCTGTGTGAAATAGTTTAAATTCATTTATTTGATACTCAGCTAATAGTTCTCTATTTTCTACTTTAATCCACGTTTCGGTAAGTGCAATAATATTTATTTTTTCTGTGCAGAAAAGAGCATTTAACTCGTTTATTTTGTTAGACTTCTAGTGTTAGTGTAATATACCCTAAGTGTATTGTTATTTTGAGGCGCTTCTCTTTCCCTGATCATTTTGCCAAGTTGTTTCTCCCACAAACACATACTTTTATTGCCTCAGTAAGGTAAGTGGACTATAAGTGGACCAATTGTAGATTATTAGTGAACCATTTGTAGACTAAGGAACCAATAGTAGACTATAAGTGAACCAATAGTAGACTATAAGTGAACCAATAGTAGACTATAAGTGAACCAATAGTAGACTATAAGTGAACCAATAGTAGACTATAAGTGAACCAATAGTAGACTATAAGTGAACCAATAGTAGACTATAAGTGAACCAATAGTAGACTGTAAGTGAACCAATAGTAGACTATAAGTGAACCAATAGTAGATTATCAAAGTCAATAGAGGTGAGCTGTAATACACTGGTTAACGCTCTTAACTCCCATTCGATTGGTCGTGGGTTCGATTCCCGGCACAGTGAAACTTTTAGGCATATTCCTATGCACTTTATTCCTCGATTCACTTAGCATTAACTAGATACACGAGATCTAGCCGGCTGTTGTGGGTTGCATCCTGAGTAATATATAACAGGAAACCATATAAATAAAATTGTTCTAATACCAACAGGGGGCCTGACGGCTGAGTAGACAGCTCTCGGGATTCGTAGTCCCGAGGTTCTGGGTTCAATCCCAGGTGGAGGCGGAAACATATGGGCAGAGTTTCTTTCACCCTGATGCTCCAGTTCACCTAGCAGTAAATAGGTACCTGGGAGTTAGACAGCTGCTACGGGCTGCTTCCTGGGGATGTGTAACAAAAAGGAGGCCTCGTCGAGGACCGGGCCGCGGGGACGCTAAGCCGCGAAATCATCTCAAGATAACCTCAAGATGTATCATCGAAATACATTTGATCAAGTAGGTTGTGGTGGCTATTTGGTGAGGGGGGGAGGAGTGATGTAGAGGGGGGTGAGGGGGGAGGAGTGATGTAGAGGGGGGTGAGAGGGGAGGAGTGATGTAGAGGGGGGGTGAGGGGGGAGGAGTGATGTAGAGGGGGGTGAGGGGGGAGGAGTGATGTAGAGGGGGGTGAGGGGGGAGGAGTGATGTAGAGGGGGGGTGAGGGGGGAGGAGTGATGTAGAGGGGGGTGAGGGGGAAGGAGTGATGTAGAGGGGGGGTGAGGGGGGAGGAGTGATGTAGAGGGGGGTGAGGGGGGAGGAGTGATGTAGAGGGGGGTGAGATATTGAGAGGTGAATGCAACATTTCTAAGCTTCGAAAGTCTGTGAATTCTTGACCAGACCACACACTAGAAATTGAAGGGACGACGACGTTTCGGTCCGTCCTGGACAATCGACTTGAGAATGGTCCAGGACGGACCGAAACGTCGTCGTCCCTTCAATTTCTAGTGTGTGGTCTGGTCAACATACTTCAGCCACGTTATTGTGACTCATCGCCTGCATCTGTGAATTCTTGTTGACTTCACAGACAAATTGTTGAAAGTTCTATTGGAATTTTGTAAGAATTATATTTTATTTCTGTCATGGTGATATAACAGAAGTCAAGCAGTTCGTCAAGCAGGATAATTAAGCTGCTGAGAGTCTCAATGACGTCAACATTTAACATGGTGCAACTATGCAACAACATGTAGTTCAATGTGTTGCAAATGGAATACAAAAGAAAATGCAATCAAATCAAAGCAATTGAGTAAAAACACGACTGTTGTTTATGGAAGATTTCTTCTTTTATTTTGTTTATGTTTATTTTGGCAACCTAAGACAATATTTAAGTCGCTCGTTTGAAGAAAAGTTTGGGTCTGGCGAATTATTTCTC